>NW_017306739.1:1031760-1034189 GCF_000935625.1 Nanorana parkeri
TCCATGGCTTCCGCTAGTGTGGTGGCTTGGTGTTGGCGCCCCCATCTCATGCTGACTGTACTGCTCTATTCTGGTGCTCCAGTATTCTAAAGGTGCCAGAAATAACTTTTCCTCAGCTGTGCCTCAGCTGCAAAATACTTATTTTTTTAGTATTTTACTGGCCTTCCTCTGTGAAACCAAAACACTCATGTTGATTTTTGGATTAAAAGCTGACTGTTCAGAATGTGGCCTACTCCAAGTGATTAAGTACTGTTTATGGAGTCTATACATTATTTTTCCCTCTATCCTGTGAAATATAAACTATTTATTGTGGATTTTTGGGCTGAAAAGCTGCATGTTATGTGTACTTTTGAAAATGTGGCCTACTCTGAGTGTTTAAATACTGTTTATGGAATGTGTACAGTATTTATTTCTTTATTCTGTAAAAATATATATTTTAATTGGATTTTTAACTGAAACCTGCATGTTGTGCTGTGTGTCATATATTCTGTGAAATATATACATTTTAATGTGGACTTTTGGACTTAAAATCTGCATGCTGTGTGTTAGGCACCTGAACCATATAAAATGGGATCATGCCAGACTTAAAAGTAAAATGCTATATATGGTATTGATTTAATAAGGGACCGTTTGTCTTGTATTTTCATTAAAAAATGCTTATGGCACTGCATAGTGCCATGTGTTTTCATGGTGCAAGGAAAGAACTCCGATGCGAAAGGGGGTCTCTTGATGTGATATGGAGGGACTTTGATGTAAAAGGTGCTTCTAATCTGAAGGGGGAACTCTGATGTGAAATGGAGGGACGTAAATGTAAAAGTGGAGGAATCTGATGTGAATGTGGAACTCAGACATGAAGTGATGGTACTCTGATGTGAAGGGGGGGACTCTGGTGTAAAGGGTTGCTTTTGATGTGAAGTGCAGCTCCTGACGTAAAAGTTGGACTTCCCTCTGTGGCACCAAGGAGAGGGTAACATCATCACCCAATATTAATCCTGCCCCTACTCCACTTCACCCTCTGTTCCGTATGTTGCTGAAACATAAGAGGGAATCCTACTGTGTGTCCTTTTGAAAATGCAGCCTACCCAAAGTGTTTAAAAACTGTCTATGGAAGCTGTACAATATTCCTTTTCTAAAAAGCAGCCTACCCGGCCTACTTTTTTTTAGCATTTGTTTCTTGCATTGGTACATGTCCCCCTTGGCAGTGTCTATTGGCAATGCCCTTGGTTTGACAACGGTTATCCATAAGCATAAAAATGAAAATGGGCAGAATTAATTTTCAAGATTTGCCCCCCAACTGACTCCCCCAACAATGAGTTTGACAAATAAGCTGCAAATTGAATCAAGACTAATTTGCTCATTCTCTAGTTATGGAGTGCCTTATTAAAAAGTTCAGATATCCATAATACACATGAAGGATTCTGAGTATATCATAACAGAGAACAAGAATGGTAAATAACTTGATCACAGTATAGAAAATATTTTACATATAACAACTATAAATAGTGACATGTGCAGACCAAAAGGTATGGATACCACATATTGCCCCATAGTACAAAAGGAGGAGGCCTTCTGATAGCAATAGGAAAATGTCCGCCCTAAAACGAAACTTCTGAAAAGTCCTGCATAACAGGTGCAAAAAGTCTGGCATTGCGTATGCGTCTATCAAACAGTTCATAGGTATAGGTTCCTCATTGAAGTGTCACTGTAAGTGGTTGGAAAATTTGGATTGTCCCTGCTTCAATAAGCTAGGTTTCTTAACTTGAACTATAGATGCAGGCTGAAAGTGTACTTCTCTCACACCACACCTAGCAGCTCATGATTTCAGAGGCACTGGACTTTGTGGGAGTTATATGTCTGCAACATGTAGTTTAGTGCGCATTTGTCTGCAATGTTGTAGTTTAGCTGATGATGCTTGTGTAGTTGCATGTGTAGTTGCTCTGTAGACAAGCTTTCTAAGATGTGTCATGTGACAAACTTTCTAAGATTTCCCTTTAAGATTTGCAGTCTGAAGAGCTTCGTGGCTTCTTGTCTCTCTCAGGAAAGATTCAAATTCAGAGGAACAAATTGTGGTCCATTGTCAGACAAAAGTTCCTTTGGGTTACCTTCCGTGCTGAAGACTGTGCTGAGAAATGTAATTACAGTAGCAGATGCCATATTAGACAAATGCAATTTCTGACCATTTACTGTAATAATCCATTAATGTTAGAGAAAATTGGCAGTCCACAGGTGCCTCTGTGGAAAGATCTACAATATCACCAGCAAGCTTACCCCGAGCAGAAACAGGGCATGACACTGGTTAGAGGGGGGAGTGTATGTGACAGCAGATTTGACTCTGACAAGTAATGCAAGAATAAATGGCAATTAGTATTTGGGCATAAATGGCTGGCCAAATGAGTTAATCAGGCTTAGCAGATTGGGAAGGGAGATGA
>NW_017306739.1:1034714-1041905 GCF_000935625.1 Nanorana parkeri
TCAACCTCAAATACTATGTAACTATGTAACTATGTAAAACCTCCCCTACATTGTCATTTGAGTTATCTTATCAATCAACAGGTTAGCATAATCCTCAGACTTTCCTGGGGGCCTGTATACTGCACCAACTCTAAGGGAAGATCCCTTTCTAAGTTGTAGACAGACCCCGAGTTTTTCAAGTAGTTCATTATAGTTTTATGCTATTCATTACCTATATGTACATTTATATCAGCCTCTGCTTGGTCCCTATCTCACATATATACACAGGACAACTTAGAAACAAATCTATTGCCTACCAGCATGTATTTGGAATGAAACCAGAGTATCCAGAGAAATCCCATGCAAGAACGTGCAAATTACATGCAGTTAGTGTCCTGGATGGGATTTAAACCGATGACCCCAGTGTTGCAAGCCAGAAATGCTAACCACTAAGCCACTGTGCTAACCATCTGTTATGTGCAGATGTATTTAGCAAATAGAAATATTTGAAGGTTTGTGGTCTGCTTTCTGGGTCAGATTCTCTTCTAAAATGTTTTGGTTGTATTTGCAATATAGAATTATCAAGAATCATCAATATTGTTTATAAAATAATTTGGGGGTAAAATCAGTTGGAGAAGTGGGTCTCTAAGCATCTGATATCTGCTTATAATGTTCATTATATATTAATGCTTGTTAGCATTCACTAGGGAAATTATACCCTCTTACATCGTGTGAGAGTATCCTATACATAACTGGTAGTAGGTGGTATGCCACATATGTTAACAGCAAGGCTGGATTCACACCACCGGAACCTGTATCTGTTTATAACAACAAGTAGCAGGTGTATATACAATAATTCATACAGACATTACCCAAATGAACTATGAGTATGAGGATCAAAACTTACTTAGAGATTTTGGTTGGTCCAAATGGCCTTTGAATTAGCTCTTTATTTTGCGGAAGCATATACCCAGTCACCACACATCCCTATATTCTGCACAAAGCTTCTGTTTATCAACTGTTACCCTTCATAATTTAAGCAGCTGGGTACTATATCATAATAACCTTCTTTCACAGTGTTTTCTCTGGTAAAACACTGTTACCCTCTTTTTTGATCTGGGTACTATGTCTCCATGTGAAATTGTTTTTGAGACAACTGCCATTGAATAGGTGGGAAATACATAATTATGAATTGGACTGTCTAAAAGTGAATTATTGTTTACTTTGGAGAGATTTCCTCTTACTTAATGTTATGCTCTTGGACAATAAGTGAGTGGAAATCTTGGCAAATGGACACAAACAGAAAGAAAACTTTACAAGGTATCAATCATTCCATATTCTATCCAAAACAAAACCAAAAACGTTTGGCTTTAGATATACTTTCTAGAGGTGCACCGAAACGAAAATTTCCAATCTCGAAACGAAACCGAAATGAAGAAAAATGTCAGGCCAAAACCAAAAATGTTTTTACTTTTTCAAATTTTCAATTTTTTTTTTTTACATTTTTAAAATATTTTATTTATTTATTTTTATTAAATATTTAAATTTTTTACTTTACTGTTTGGGGCTTTGGGGGAAATATTAGTGGTCTAAACAGACCCCTGATATTTCCCTTTTGAGAACACAGAGCGTTCCTGTTCAATCATAACTTGTGGACATAGTATGTTTACCATGTCCACAATCATGAATGAACAGGAAGTGATGTAGATCACTTCCCATTCATTCATAATTGAGGACATAGTAAACATACTATGTCCTCAATTATTTACAAACACTCAGCGATCACTGATTGCTGACTGCTTGTACCCGCTCTCCATCCTGACTCGCTGTCACAGGAGGCTGAGCGAGTGGTGCGGGGAGGAGAGCTCAATCTGAGAGCTGACTCCTCCCCTGCACCGTCGACAGGCCTCCTGTGACAGCTGACAGCTGTCACCGCCCACCCACCGCTCTCCCAATCTGTCACAGGAGCCTGAGCGGTGCGGGGAGGAGAGACACTGGCCGCTCACAGAGCTCCCCTCCTCCCACACCGTTCGGCCACCTGTGACAGTTTATATCCTCCCCACTGGGAGGAGCATCCAGCGGGGAGGAGAGAAATCACAGATGCACCGCTATTTCGGCCAAGAAATGGCAGTTTCGGCATTTTGCCAAAAGTGCCATTTTCGGGCCGATATGTTTCTGCGGCCAAAATTTGGGTGCATCCCTAATACTTTCTATATGTTTCAATTTAGTTTAATTCCAAATGCAACTTCAGACGAAATTTAATTAATTCGGACATTCAGATGCATTCGCATGTCCGAATTTCAATGAGGCCTAATGCAAATGAATCCAAAAGTTCTTTTAATTAAATTTCGGATCATCCGAATTTTGTTCAAAATGAAACTAAATCGAATACGTGACTGTTTTCTGGCCAATCAGAAAACCCAGTCTAAAACTAACGTAATTACGAAAGATGCGAATCCAAATAACTAAATTAAAAACGGTGTTCAGACCTGTAACCTGACAGAAAGAAAAATCTGCATGAATGAATGGGAGTATGAGTGTCATGAACAACGTTGTTCTTTTAATAGTAATTTGAGAAGTGAAATAACAGACACCGGAAACATTATTTTTGTAATCAATAAAGTTTATATTTTGATATGAATCATAGGTCTCGGTCAATTTAATAACCTTCTTTCACAGTGTTTTCTCTGGTAAAACACTGTTACCCTCTTTTTTGATCTGGGTACTATGTCTCCATGTGAAATTGTTTTTGAGACAACTGCCATTGAATAGGTGGGAAATACATAATTATGAATTGGACTGTCTAAAAGTGAATTATTGTTTACTTTGGAGAGATTTCCTCTTACTTAATGTTATGCTCTTGGACAATAAGTGAGTGGAAATCTTGGCAAATGGACACAAACAGAAAGAAAACTTTACAAGGTATCAATCATTCCATATTCTATCCAAAACAAAACCAAAAACGTTTGGCTTTAGATATACTTTCTAGAGGTGCACCGAAACGAAAATTTCCAATCTCGAAACGAAACCGAAATGAAGAAAAATGTCAGGCCAAAACCAAAAATGTTTTTACTTTTTCAAATTTTCAATTTTTTTTTTTTACATTTTTAAAATATTTTATTTATTTATTTTTATTAAATATTTAAATTTTTTACTTTACTGTTTGGGGCTTTGGGGGAAATATTAGTGGTCTAAACAGACCCCTGATATTTCCCTTTTGAGAACACAGAGCGTTCCTGTTCAATCATAACTTGTGGACATAGTATGTTTACCATGTCCACAATCATGAATGAACAGGAAGTGATGTAGATCACTTCCCATTCATTCATAATTGAGGACATAGTAAACATACTATGTCCTCAATTATTTACAAACACTCAGCGATCACTGATTGCTGACTGCTTGTACCCGCTCTCCATCCTGACTCGCTGTCACAGGAGGCTGAGCGAGTGGTGCGGGGAGGAGAGCTCAATCTGAGAGCTGACTCCTCCCCTGCACCGTCGACAGGCCTCCTGTGACAGCTGACAGCTGTCACCGCCCACCCACCGCTCTCCCAATCTGTCACAGGAGCCTGAGCGGTGCGGGGAGGAGAGACACTGGCCGCTCACAGAGCTCCCCTCCTCCCACACCGTTCGGCCACCTGTGACAGTTTATATCCTCCCCACTGGGAGGAGCATCCAGCGGGGAGGAGAGAAATCACAGATGCACCGCTATTTCGGCCAAGAAATGGCAGTTTCGGCATTTTGCCAAAAGTGCCATTTTCGGGCCGATATGTTTCTGCGGCCAAAATTTGGGTGCATCCCTAATACTTTCTATATGTTTCAATTTAGTTTAATTCCAAATGCAACTTCAGACGAAATTTAATTAATTCGGACATTCAGATGCATTCGCATGTCCGAATTTCAATGAGGCCTAATGCAAATGAATCCAAAAGTTCTTTTAATTAAATTTCGGATCATCCGAATTTTGTTCAAAATGAAACTAAATCGAATACGTGACTGTTTTCTGGCCAATCAGAAAACCCAGTCTAAAACTAACGTAATTACGAAAGATGCGAATCCAAATAACTAAATTAAAAACGGTGTTCAGACCTGTAACCTGACAGAAAGAAAAATCAGAAAAAAAACACATTTTTTGACAGCGTACATGTCTACTCCGCATACAGAACTTGCCTTTAATGTCGATGTAAATGTCTTGGTGATTTACTAGCTGTAATCTAATTCTTCTCTGTATGATATTCCAGCGCCACTTCTGACATTGGTAATAATTTGAAGTAATAGTGACCTGGGTAATTTTGATTAATGGTACTGGGTGGGTTCAATAGCTTAGAATCACCTAATGAAATGAGAATCATTTTCAGTTATTTTAATTCTCCTAACATCCCAATGACATATACACATCTCATCTACAAGGCAGGATTCACAAAAGACATGCAGTAAGTAATTTCTGGGAAGTGTCTCCTATGTCCTGCGCCTCTTCCCTTTCCACTCTGCCCCCTGACTATATAATCGGAGACTGTCGACTTGACATTGTAAAACTGCTCTGGTCCATAAGGGGTATATAGGTATAAGGGCTGAAGTGACTGAGCATCAAAGCCCCAAAAATCCTACTTTTATCCTAGTAGCACTGTTCAGTTAAAAACATTGGTCCTCTTTTCAGAAATGCGATAAACCACTTCCAGACTTCCAGATTTTGCTATGTGTTTTGTCTCATTGGATTTCTAATGTTTCAAATGATGTTTTGCTAAATAGAGCCATTTAGAAAAATTGCTTGTTACCTTTAAATGCTGTTTACTCTGACCTTAGGTGTACACCTTAAATGAAGTAGTCTTTCTTTTAAAATGCTTTGGGTTTTGAGTGTATTGCATTTTCAAATGCTTTTTACAGTAAGCATAAAGGCTGTTGTTTACCTTGAATAGAGACTATATAATTGACAGGAATTATATTGCAGAGAAAACTTCAAGATCCCCAAGCTCAGATTCTCCCAGGTGTTTGTCTCATTATTTTTGGAAATATTTAGCTGACAACTGCAATATTTGATATGATTTAAAAATATTTATCAAATATTTGATTTGATATAAAAATTGAACCTTGAATAGATGAGACAGTATTATTATTATTATTATTATTATTATTACGTAGTATTTATATAGCGCCAACAGTTTGCGCAACGCTTTATAATATAAGGAAGACATTACAGTTACAATACAATTCAAGACAAGATGGTAAGGAGGGCCCTGCCCCTGAGGGCTTACAATCTAAAAGAGGAGGGGGAAATGATACATGAGGTAGCTGTGGTAGCTGTGGGAATGAATTATGTGAGAATGTGAAGGTTCAGTGGTTAGGTTGAGGTGCGATAGGCTTCCCTGAAGAGATGAGTCTTTAGGGAATGCCTAAAGGCAGTCAAGGTGGGAGATAGACGGACAGGTTGGGGTAAGGAGTTCCAGAGGATGGGAGAGACTCTAGAGAAGTCCTGGAGGCGAGTATGGGAGGAGTGGACAAGGGAGCTGGAAAGCAGGAGGTCAATGGATGAGCGGAGGGGACGTTTAGGGTGATACTTTGAGACAAGGTCTGAGATATATCCGGGGGCAGAGTTGTGGATGGCTTTATAGGTGACTGTTAATATTTTGAATTTTATCCTCTGGGCGAGTGGAAGCCAGTGGAGGGATTGGCAGAGGGGGGATGCAGACACTGAGCGGTTGGTAAGGTGAATGAGTCTGGCAGCTGCATTCATGATAGACTGAAGGGGGGATATCCTGTGTAGTGGAAGGCCAATGAGGAGGGAGTTACAATAGTCAAGACGAGAGATAACAAGGGAGTGTATGAGTAGTTTTGCGGTGTTATTGGTGAGGAAGGGGCTATTTTTGAGATGTTACGAAGGTGAAGGCGGCAGGATTTGGATAGCAATTGGATGTGGGGAAGAAAGGTGAGGTCCGAGTCAAGGATGACACCTAGGACCTTGGCATTGGAGGAGGGGTGGATAGTCGTGTTATCAATCTCAACTGAAATGTTGGGGGAAGGTGCACAGGTAGGAGGAAATATCATGAGCTCAGTTTTTGAAAGGTTGAGTTTTAAGAAATGTTGTGACATCCAGACTGATATGTCATTTAGTAGATTACTGACACGCAAGGACAGTGAGGGGGAGAGTTGTGGAGTGGAAATATAAATTTGAGTGTCATCCGCATAGAGATCGTATTGGAAGCCATGTGAGGTTATTAGTTGACCAAGGGAGGAGGTGTAGATGGAGAAGGGGAGGGGTCCAAGGACTGAGCCTTGGGGGACCCCTACAGAAAGAGGAAGAGGAGGGGAGGAGTTAGAATTGTAGGTGACACTGAAGGAGCGCGTAGATAAGTAGGAGGAGAACCATGAGAGAGCAGAGTCTTGTAGGCCAAGCGAGTGGATTTTTTGAGGAGCAGCGGGTGGTCAACAGTGTCAAAAGCAGCAGAAAGGTCTAATAGCAAGAGTAAGGAATAGTGGCCGTTGTTTTTAATGGTTACATACAGGCAAGAAAGCACAAAGGGATATCCATTAGGTGATTGAATGGAAAGATGTGATCATATTAGGACTGTCATTTTGCAGTGTATCTTCTATATGTGCCCAATTTAGAGTTGTTAATAGTAAAAGTTTTTATATTTTAATTGCTTATTTTAATAAAAATGTAAGTCAGATAACCTATTATGTTTAAACATATATTATATTATTTTAAATTACAAATAATTAACTGTTCTGTTCTCCCAGTAATTATACTTTGTCAGTTTTCATTTCCGGTATTAGCGATCTAAGTGCTAGAGTCATTACTTATCAAATATGCTTTAGCGGTTGGAAATTGAGTTAGTTGCAATAGCAGATAGAAAAAAGACACTCATATTAACTTTCACACTTGTTCTCTCTCCTTTGCTGTCAATCACTATAACTTTTCTATCTCCTTCCTATTAATCACTTAGCTGTTCTCACATACCCATCCAGCTGTCAGTCTCTAAGCCACACACCATTCTCTCTCTTCTTTGCCTCATGGTCTTCAGTTTTGAAAAGCCAGTCTCTCTTCCAGGGGCGTAACTAGAAATCATAGGGCCCCATAGCAAAATTTTGTATGGGGCCCCGTGATTGCTAGTTATGTCACTTGCAGAGCCCACCTGATATACCAAACATCCCACCTGAGAGTGACCCTGCAGAGCCCACCATAGACTCTCTATAGTGGGCTCTGCAGGGTCTC
>NW_017306739.1:1042006-1044245 GCF_000935625.1 Nanorana parkeri
GAGCGGCGTCCCCCGTCGGCTCTTAGGTCGCTGGCCAGTGATGTAAGAGGAGGCGGGGTTGCTCTTAGGCGGGCCCCACCTCCTCCTTCACTGCGAATGCCGGCCTCTTCTGCTGCAGCTGCTGGCTGTCACTGACACAGCTCCACAGCGGCTGTGAGGGGAAATCAGTGATCTTCACAGCCGCTGCTGAGCTGTGACAGCCAGAACCCTTACATGCCATAGCGACCCAGGTGGCCCACACGACATCAGGAGATGCCCTGGCTGGGCCCCCCTGTGCCCGGGCCCCATAGCGGCCGCCTGGATCGCTATGGCGATTGTTACACCACTGCTCTCTTCTTCCACTGCCCTGTAAGAGACTTACCGGGTTCCGTTCCGGGATCGCGATCCGTGACCGCGCATGCTCACAGTGGGCCCGGCTCTCTCCACTTGGCGCACGCGCACCTCGGCCATCGGCTCCTTCGGCGCAGGCGCAACAGGCTTTTTAAGTCGAGGTCAAACAAATCTTCGGCGTCCTACTGTTTGCAACAGTGAACGCCGAAGATCCACGCTCTGCAACCGCAGACCGTACAGGGACCGAGTGTAGCATTGCCGCTGCACACCAGCGGGAATAACCCCATTGGAGGGGTTCCCCTCTCATCCAAAGACTAGAGATAACCTCCTTATTTCATCTCAATCATTTAATATCTGCTTGATAAAACCCCAGGTGTGCTGTCCTCTAATCATAGCAAGTGTAATACCAGCGCTCACCACCGGGTGTCACTCTCTCGCTTTAACCCCGTCAGTTCTAGTTCATTATTACCACTAAAACTCAAATCCACGGTCAGATATGATGTAAAGGTCTAGAACTCTTATTGAAAAGTGCTGAAGGGACCACTTGCTGACCTGACCGTGAAATCCCCACTCCGCAGTTGCGATCCTAGGCCTACGTAGCAGAGTTGTTACAGTACAGTAGGACCCATGACCTGACCGTGAAATCCCCACTCCGCAGTTGCGATCCTAGGCCTGCGTAGCAGAGTTGTTACATGCCCTATGCATATTGTGAGTTCATATCAGCCTGTGGTTAGGAATTGCTCAGCTGCAGGGGTATAGGCTACACAGACTACAACTATTGTGCATTTCCTTAAAACTATTTTCCATTGTTATCTTATAACATTTTGTTTATTGCAGGTTGGTAAAGAAGATACATGTGTTTCAGACTTAAGTAAGCGTCCAAGCCTCCAGGACTCTAATGTAAGGTCTGTCTCTGCTTGTTTGTTCTTGTAATTTATAACTGATCTTTCCTTCTTTCGTTCATAATTTTAATAACATTTCCAAGCGTTCACATTCCTGTCCTAAAATGTTGTGCCTTTATAAAAAAATGTGAGGAGTGTGATTACTGATGTCTGCAATCCATCTTTATAGTGTATGTCACGTACCTTGGTAAGAGCCCGAGATGATAAGGGAGGCCTCTCTTACAGCTCTTGTCTGAACACCCCTGATGGTGGTGGACAGTGAGTGAAAATACGGAAGAAGGGCACGAGTGCCTGTTAGAGATGCAGATGGTAGGTCCTGGAGGATGATGCCAGCAGCAGGTGAATAGGCACAGGTGCAGGAGAAGAATATTAGTCAGGGACAAGGCGGGTCAGGATTGAGCAGACAGAGAAGTGCAGAATTGGCATGCAGAAGCAGAGTCAGGCCAGGTCAGCAACGTGCAGGTAAGCAGGGCCGATATCAGGAAAAGCAGGATCAGAAGTGCAGGAAACAGGGCACTGAATAGAACTCTCAGCAAGGAACCAGTGCAGAGCTCTTCCTTCATCTGACGCCAATGTCCAAAATACAGTAGGTGCATGTGCACGGACAAGCACATGCTGACAAACTTGTTGCGCAAACGTGCTCACATAAAAATGTCACTTGCAAAGAATTGTTCCCGTACGCGTGCATTTCTGTGCTCATGCGCGTTTTTGTGGTAATGCACATTCCTGTGCCAATGCATGTTTCTGTGCTAGTGCATGTTTCCGGGCTCGGACTGGACTCCTGATAGGTCTCTTACAGTGTATTTGTCAGGCTGAATAAAAAAAATGCTGTTTTACATTATACTATTTTATAGTACATTTTGCTAACATGTCCATGGAAACAGAAAATATAAAGCCAATTTGTTGCACAGTCTATAGTACACTACTCTTTTTCCCACAAGATTGTTATTTTCCAAAAACTGAATGCATATGTATGGTTTTCCTTTAAAAGAATAAAAATTATATAC
>NW_017306739.1:1044465-1049609 GCF_000935625.1 Nanorana parkeri
TATATATATATATATATACTGTATATATATTAGGGATGCACTGATACCGATACTAGTAATGCTCCAATACTTACCTCCGACACCGGCAGTGCCGAGGGTGCATGGAGCCGGATTCCTTTCCAATCCGGAGGCCGGTGGGTTGGGTTATGACCAAGGCTCCAGCCTTCTTAATTGGCTAGGAAGCCAGCTTCACGTGTGCTAAGCAGCCTGGCATCCTAACCAATAAGGAAGCCAGGCGGCATGTTATGACCCACCTCCCGGCTTCCTGATTGGTCAGGAAGCCAGGCTGCCTAGGAACAAGTGAAGGTGACTTCCTAGCCAATCAGGAAGCCGGGAGTCGGGTCATGACATGCTGTCCAACTTCATGATTGGCTAGGAAGCAAACTTAACATGTAGGTAGATAGCCTGGCTTCCTGATCAGTCAGGAAGCCACACTGCCTATAAACAAGTGAAGCCGTCTTCCTTGCCAAACAGGAAGCCTGGGGGCGGGTCATGACTTGCCACCCAGCTTCCTGATTGGCTAGGAAGCCGGCTTCACTTGTTGCTAGGCAGCCTGACTTCCTGACCAATCAGAAGCCTGGAGGCGGGTCATGACTTGCCACCCAGCTTCCGGTTTGGTCAGGAAGCCAGGCAGCCTTGGTAAGTGAAGCTGGTGTTTTTCTGCTAGAACACCGGCTTTACAGGCAATCAGGAAGCCAGGTGATGGATCATGAACCGCCGCCCTACTCCCTGATAGTCGGGGCACAAGGCACCTATACCAGGTATCGGCGATTACCAAAAAATTTTTTAGCAGTACACGTACTCGATACCGGAAAAATGGTATTGGTGCATCCCTTGGAGATGCGTAGAAATTCCACAATGTAATTTGGTAACACAGTCACCCAAAACTCTCAGTCAGAGTGGCTCCAGGATGTGAATACTTTTGCAGGGAAGAAACTGGCTTTTCAGTTTCTTCCAGGTTTCCTGGAATGTAGCAGGATGCAATCTTTAGTTCTGGGGCCAGATGTTGCCAATGACCAGTATAGTTTGATCAGATGGCTGAGAGAGACTGAGAGAGAGAGACAGACAGTGACCCACGAGAGGTGAGTACTTAAATGCTCTGAGCTGAGGAAAGCTTCTGAGCGATACTAAGCACTGTATTTATGGGGGGAATATGATAAAGTCTTGAGAGTAACATACTGGGAGTGTATGGCACATCTAGATATCAGTGAGAACAAAACGCGATGTTTTGATGAAAGTCAAATGAACTGTTATGTTTCGTTATGAATTATTTGAAGTACACGGATTGTTGACCTTTGAGTGAATAAAGACTGTCCTGTCAACACAATCATTTTGAGGTTATCAATTTGGCCAAGCTTTCTGAATCAATGAGTACAGTCCACTGTTGAAGACATTAAGAAATGATAAGTATAGCCAAAAAAGAAACACAAGAACAAGATACTGGTTGTCGGCCTCCATGGAGTGAGGAGGGTGCCTAAACTTAGGCTCAAATGTTTTTTTTACTAACATGTATTTCTTTGCAACTAACAAAAAAAATCATGCTTTTGGCTGGCACTTACAAACTGTTTTCTTGTCTTAGCATATACAATATACTAATTTCTGTAGTTAGGACACATTGGCATGACTCTGGTAATGCTTTCTTTGGCTTGTTAGGAAAGAATGGTTCATAAAGAGATGGAGGCAAGAAAGTACTAGGCATACCAGGTATTATATCATAAAGCTTATAGTGCCCATTTGATTGCTAGGCATTCCCACTCCTTGTTATTAAGCAAGGGTTTTTGTGCAATAGTCGGTCAGTGTGCTATCACTTGCCACTGATCTGCTGAATTCATGTTTAGGGAAACTAGGTTGCACAGTCCAAAGGCAAACAGAGGCATTGGTAAAATCGTGAAAGATGCCGCAAGCTATGCATGCCACAATGATCATTGTGTGTGACCACACTGTGAGAGGTATTGGAAGGGGCATAGTTAACTAGAACCGGTGCCTACTTGCTGTATACACAGAACACATATGCACATATGCTTTAGTAACCATTAATATTTAAACTTTTTTTCTTTACTATTCATTTTGTTTATTAATTTTGTTTTAGTGTTGCATTAAAAAAAGTGCAAAATTAAAATAAACCTTTATTTTGTAAATAACTTTGCAGTGCTTGGTACCAGAATCATAATTTTAGCGCCACTTTAAAAAGGACAAATTACAGTGTCAAATGTATAATTTTTATCTGCTGTAACACTAAATTTTTTAAACTGACATTAATTAAATTGGACAATTTTTTTATCTTTGCTACTTTTAATTTACGGATTGCATAAATAAATACAATCATTTTTGCCAGACAATATCATCCAAAAAAGCCTTGTTTGTTTTAACAAAACAATATATGTGTTTGCTAACTTAAGTAATGACAAATTAAACCAGATCATAGTAAAGATGTAAAAATTGCTCTGGTCCATAGTTGGTGTATGTACTGTATGTGAGAGCTGAAATGGTTAATAGCCTGCTGCCAACTGTCTTGCAATACATTTTTGTTCTGTTTTTAAGACCTGCCACCTCTTTTGGTGAAAACGTTTTTGTAAGTTGGAGTAGGACTCCTGCTAAACAGCATTAGTTTATACAAGCTGCATTAGAAGTTACTCCATATTGCAAGCACATAAAATTAACAGTCCAGAAGATATAAGAGTGTTACATTTAATGCTGGACTCCAGAATAAGCAAATGTTGTCTAAATACAAGAGGCATGTGTATTCTTTCTTGAATCTTGGTGCACATTTCTTCTTAATATCTTTCTGATGTCACTGGTTCCCAGGAACCTGGCAGGATGCCAGACCGGGGCGTCCCAGGTTGCTAAGAGCTGGGCAGGCAGATGCAGAGCCCTTACACCTCTCCCCGCCTGGCTGTTAGCAGCGCCACTCTCCACCAGCACCCCCCCCTCCCCTCTCAGATTGTGCACCATCCAGCAACAAACTCTCCCAGCCACCTCAGGTGGCAAAAAGGCTGCATACACGTTTACTTAATCTAACTTTGCACTTTAGTCAATCTGACCCAGTTTAAGTTAAGTTTACTGCATTTAGTTAATATGCCCCAAAATACAAAATATTGATAGATTGTTAACAAGCTTCTAATGTTTATTTAGGAAATCATCTTGCTGCCTAATAATGACTAAATTCTCTCAATGCATACTCAAACTGTATTACAGGATATGTTCTTGCTTCAATTATAGTCAAGGTGCATATGTAAACTACAATTATTGTTGGGTATGCCTCATTTATTATCTTTATATAATCTTCATTTATTGTCCTTTTTTCCTATACTTCATTTTTAGTGACATATTTTCTGTTAAAAATCAATAGGAACTGTTTAATAAAAAGAAAAACATTTTCAGCACAATTTCTCTGGTTGTTTTACTGGTAAGCTTATTCATGAAGTCAGTACAAAGGTGATCTGTACAGTGCAGCAGTACATAGCAAGTAATTAGTTTTCAGATTTCAGCAGGATAATTTAGAAAGAACAATGAAAGAAATTCTTGTTAGTTGCTATCACTGCCCTTTGCACAATGCTCTTTATTTTATTAAAAAGCCTGATTGCCCACTGCATAATTAGCTGAAGATACCACACTATATTTTATGAAATAAGGTATCGGCCCAGGAATTCTTGCAGAGGCCTATTGGCAAAAACGTGCTTTGGCAGAAAACATTCAGCAAATGTGTATTCAAGGTTACTTATACTGCATAGAGAAAATTGATTTAATTCACAAGTGAAATATCTATTATCCATTACTGAAGTAACCTTGACAGAGAATACACTGTCAGAATCACATCTGAAAACTGTAACTGTGCGACATCTAAATCCACAAAGTCCTGGACATGTTTGCTTGCTAAAACCAACTGCTTTTTTTTTTTTTTTTTTTTATGACATAGTATTTTTTTTCATTATTCAATGCTACTACCCCCCCTTGTGAAATGTCCAAGTCCACTTACTTAATTTAAGCTCCTAGAAACGTTCTACTCTCAGGGCTGGATCCTTGGCATGTAAGTGTATTAAAACAAAAGGGGGCCAGTCACTTTACAGGGTTTTATAGTTTTATTGATAATGAGGACTTAAGGAAGAGAGGATGATGGAACAAGATACATGAAAACACAGCAGTAACTCATGTGTACAGCAGTCTCTATGGCTTCAACTTCTATTGCAGAGCCTTGTTCCACTCAAAGTAGAAAGGCAGGACAGTGTCTGCTTCCTTCTGGGGACAATTTAGCAACAACTATTTTATGTGTTCATCAACAGGTGTTTTCCTCTTTGTGCAGAAGATATCTGTCAATTTCTAAGTTGCAGCATCTGTACACATGCATAAAATGCATAATGCATAAGGCCCGAGGGGAATAGAAATTTCTAGCAAAGCTCTATGTGGTGGAGAGCTCAGAGGAGGAAAGAACCTTTTGGAAGATTGCTCTAAACATTTATCATTCCCCCCTCCCAGCTCACACCATTGGATAATCCTCTCATGAAAGTACAAACAAATGGAGACAGCTTCCGTTTATTAGTGTCTAGCATTGTATAAACACCCCAGGAGAACCTGAATACTCTGGATTGCTGATGGTGACTGAAATCCAAACATAAGACCACCATAGGATGCAAAATAAGCGGACGCACTTTGGAGAAACTACCCCTTCTTCAGAGTATTTTTTATTGATAACAAACGTTAATGCATGAGGAGAAGGTGCTATCTCCATTTGTTTTTTTCTTTCATGTACCTTGAAGACATACATGCCCAGATTTCCCACAAGGCCACTGAGGCCCGGCCTCGGGGCGGCAGCGGTGACCTTGACGGGGCGGCCCGAGGCTCCGCCCACCGGCTACATAGTGTGCGGCCGCCGGCCAATCACGGCGCGGTGGGCCGCAACTCCTCCCCCCAGCTGTCAAGGTAGCCGTCTACCTTGCTATCACACAGGAGCTTGTTATCTCCTGTGTAATAGCAATAAAGTTAGGTGGAAAAAAATGACATTGATTTAACCACTTCAAGACCAGGTGTTTAGACCCCCTTCCTGGCCAGGCCATTTTTCAGTATTCAGCGCTGCGGTACTTTGACTGACGTTTATTCCGTCATGCAGCGCTGTACTGAAATGAATTTTATACCATTTTTTGGGGACA
>NW_017306739.1:1050226-1054899 GCF_000935625.1 Nanorana parkeri
AAAATAATATTAAATAATTAAATTAAAAGGTGATTAAAAAGTAAAAAATAAGAAAATAATTATAAAAAATAAACAATAATAAGATAAAAACTATAAAAAAAGTAAATTATAAAAAAGTAAAAAGATAAATAAAAATCTAAAAAATGAAATTGATTAAAAAATTTAATAAATAAAAAATAAAAAAATAAGAAGAAATAATTGAATAAAAAAATAAAAAGTGATAAAAATAAAGATACGCATTGTGGAACCAGGCCTTGGGGCAGCAGGGGGAGTAAATCCGGCCCTGAAGACATACCGCAGTGGCATTTGGGACAGCAGCCTAAATGATGGTCATCCTTCAAGATTGCTGAAGGGAGAGCAACAATGACTGCTGAGTGCTGGGAGAGCTAGCAAGCAGTAGATATATGCAAAGACATTAAAAAGTTAACAAATAGGTAAATACATACATGTGTCTCCGCCGCTCGCTCCTGATGGGGCAGGTGCATGTGCAGTAGAGATCTTTAGCGGGGAAAAGAGGAGACACAGGGTGGGGGTGAATGCACGCAGCCATGAGCATGCACATCGGACACACACTGTGGCACTCGAGGAGTCTGCGCTGGATCAGAGACCAGCACCAGTGCTGGAGGGACTCCTGAAAACTACTGGAAAGAGGAAGATGATCGGATCAAGATGCATCATTTAAGGTAAGTCCTTAAAGCAGCATGGGGGGGGGTTGTGACTTTAATGTCACTTTAACTCTTCTCACTCAGACTAGTGGTGCCTACCCAACAGTAGCTGGCAGAGGTAATTAATAACTTGAACTTAGAAGCTATTTCAGCACAGAGAACAGTAACTATTCCAAAAGCCTGGCTGTATCTAACAAACACACAACACAGCACACTAGAGCCACTGCTAAGATCTCTGCTACACATACAAGGACCAGAGTTTTATTACTAAAGCCACACAACTTTTGGCACCAAAATCATCACCAGTTCGATAGCATCACCTTCTTTTATAGCCTAAGCTGGCTTATTTTATTGTGAAAAAAAGCGCTGGCACGCTTTACCTTTTGTTCCACTGGTATTCTAGGAGACTCTGAGCCACCTCCTTGAGTACCTCTCGATCTGCTTGCTGAGCCTCCAACATCTGCCGCTGAGCTGTCGTGGCCTGCTGCTGGGCCTCAGTGGCTTGAAGCAAAGCCCTTATCACATCCTCCATCATGCAACTTGCTCAGGGAAATGCCCGCCAAATCCACCATATGTGGGGGTATAGCTCGAATGGGGGATCACCTTCCCTGGGAAAAAGGCAAAAGCTTGTGAAGACCTGCTCATAAGTTTATGGGTTATGTGTGTGTTGGTGTTGGACTATTTTTAAGTATGTTCTACTAGGTAACCTATTTATCAAAAGACTGTTATCGCCACCCCCGTTAGCTCTCTCTGTACTCCCAAGGAGCTCAGAACAATTACATTCTCCTGCGTCCGGCCGAGCCCCTGTTATGGCTGTCTGGAGCTCTTTAGCAGCTAGACCCCTGCGGCGTTTTGGAGTCAGAATGTCTGGGGAGGGCAGGGTGTATATGATGTTATTACAACCCTATCTGATCACTTTGTGTATAAAAGGTTGAACAGTTGCTCAATAAAGCAGTGTTTGTTTCACCCTACACTTAGTTTCAGCTAGTGACTGGGAGCTAATGATCATTGGGTTGCAGTATCTCCTCAGCAAGGAAGATTACAGCGGCAGACGTATTCCTCTGAAGTATGGGAGTCTATCACAAAGCTTATATTAGATTATTTAAAAGAGAAATATTCAGAGAGTAATATATACTCTTCCCAATACTTAGGTCTGGCGTGGGACACTGCATCTGTGTCACACTGGCTCTATATAGCGAGGGCTGAGAGATCATGTAACCCCTGATAGCTCAACTCATGTTTTTTTTTCCTGCAGAGAACGGTGACTTATAATCACCACCACAGCAGGGTTCTCCCCCCTCCCCTCTCTGTTGCTCCAATGCTCATTGGAGGGAGGTGAGCAAAGTTGGCTCTGGCTCTAGAGAGGCAGAGCTAGCTGTCACACAGGTAGTGGGGTGGATCCTGACAATATTGCCGAGATTCTTCCTGGCTACAGTGTGGCTCTGCATCATCTGCGCTCAGTAGCTTGCTATTTGCTGGATTTGGGTGTCAGGAGTAGTAAATGTATTCCTGTGACCCAAACCAGAAGTAATGCCAAAAAAGTTTTGTCTTTAATTCTCTTTTAATTTTCTTTGGATTAAGAAAATATGCAGCGGATAATTATACAAATTTTTTCCCCCTCAGCTGCATATAGGCACATGCCTACTATGTCTACTGACAGCGCTGAGGATTAGTAAGGATGAAAAATACAATGATTTACCAAGTTAAGTCTAGTATATGTGCTAAGTAAAGTATATAAATTCTTATTTTTTATATACTAAAAACAATGTAAAGAATGCATGGATAATATATTGTATGTTTTACACTGCCATTGTTGCTTCTCCTGGAACAATGTGTTGGATGCTTTATTTTCCCTGTCTACTGTTTAAAGATTTTTTTAATGAAGGGCCATAGCCAGTGGATTTCCTCACAGCTCATATTGAGACTGATTTTCCTAGCTGCTCAGTAAAATGCTTGAGTGTGCCATTGGTCTAAAACCCCTCCATTGCCAGTGAAAAGAGATATCCAACCTTACCTGAGCAACAATTAGTGCAGACACACAAGTCATATAAACTGTTTCACAAACCATATGTTTACATAAGTAGGGGCTCATGGAGCCACGGGTCATAGAGATGAATATACTATGGAATAGCATTGGCAGACATATTCTTAAAAATGCTCAACCATCACAAAGAGTGCTTTTGGTATTATAGACTCACAGTTAGACTTATACTCAAAGGTCATTCTTCCAACAGCATTCATCAAAAAAAAATTATGTTTATTATTAGGATTGTGGGAGACATTTATGACTGGAGCTGTGAGGTCATTCATAAACTATGCTGTCCTTAAGTATGACATATTATAGTTTCCATATCATGGTACAATGAGCAATGCAGTACCCTTTGCAACCATCTATTTAAGTTGGGTCACACTTTAAAAGCTACTTTCTGTTCCAAGGATCTTCACAACATAGAGATCAGACCTTGAAGGACCTGTAGACCTTGTTTGAATGTGCAAAACCACATATGGTATATGGATATGCATCCCATGCATATGGTAGGCTAATGTGGGCCCATATAACATTGTGTCCTCAAGTAAGTGTAAGAGAGATCAGACCTTAAAGGTACCCACATAAAGTAAATTAGTAAAACTACATTTCTAATTATCATATACCTTGAAGAAAAAATAGACAATTGTATCATAAAGGTGACTGTATGTAGTATGTGGGATTCAAATGCACATATGGGTTAACGTATAAAGACAAAAACATCATGATTATATAAAACAGTCTTTCAGTTCTTAAGAATTTTCCTTTTCTTATCTGTGTTTATCACTTTTATGATGAATGTAAATGAAATTGAAGTTTTTAGATAAATAGATTTTTGTGTATTTTAAATTACAGTGGCACCTAAAAAAATCTCCTTTAATTTGCAATGTTAATAATAAAAAAAGGTTTTAATTATATTAGCTTGCTTCTTGCTAAAGGCATTTCATGCTATATATGCTATTGTTTTATATATTTACAATTCATTTCAATATAGATTCTGCAACACATACTGTATTCCAAAGCATACAAACGAGCGCATACAAAATAGCAAGAATTATCTTTGTAGGCATGCATCTTGTTATATTCACAAGTCTTAAAATTGAATCTATTATGCATGCATTATTCTGTGTTTAGGGTCACAGAGATCTTAAAAAGATGTAGCTAAAGATGTAGATCTATGCACAATGCAATCTCTTCTCATTGCATACTACATCAATTAATTATTTTTTGTGCTTTTTTTCTGCCTCACAGACTGAAGCTGACTTTGTTAGGATCTAGGAAATGAGGCAGAAAGTGATTCAAATGATTAGAAGTCATTTTTATAAGCAGACTTCTATCACCATCAATTAGTGATAGTTTAGAGCTTGAGCAGCTGGTCAGACTCAGCTTTCCACATCAATCACTGCAAGAATTAATCACAGCCACGCTAGAAACATTGTGTCATATTTTGACAACGCAGTCAACCAGAAGTGTGAGTATATTTTAATACTTGCAAAGTTGTCATAACATCTGACAATTAAAATATTTGGTACTTTTTATAAGTAACCAATATAACCATCTACCTTCAATTCATGTTAACAACAGTTCTTATTCTGATCTTGGCACAAACCTAGATGATCTAATCCATCCCTACCAGTTGTACATTGTGCCCATATTTCACCTGTAATTATTTTCTAAACAAACCGACAGGCAGCTGCAATGCTGCTTGTTAGGCAGCAAGCAAGCAAGGAAGCTATGTGACCCTAGCCGCCTGCTTCCTAGCAGCCAATGGTGCTGTGGTCCATAGAGTGCTATTCGTTACTAGGATGCTGGGCAGGCCACACAGCATCATTGGTTGATGTTATATTCACTGCTTTATAAATATGCACCTACAGTATATGTTTGGACATATTATCAAAATGTGAAAGTTCAACTATAATGGTTTTAATATATAACATATAATATATATTAATATATAACAAAATGAATATAGGTTGCAGTAA
>NW_017306739.1:1055050-1093627 GCF_000935625.1 Nanorana parkeri
TTATAAAGTGCAGTAATATCATTGGTGTCAGAGAGTATTGCTGCTTTTCTACAGAGAAAGAACAGCCATAGCTGTTTCCAGCAAAGCAGGAAAGCTCTAGGTTAGCCTAGTATACACTACTGGTCAAATGTTTTATAACAACCCAATTTTTCAATTTTTTTGTGAAATTTATGCAGTTTAATATCTCAATGTACTCTTAAAATAAAGCATAGAGCAAATAAACAATTGGACATCCAAAAGAAATCATGGAATAATTTTCTTTAACAAAACGTTACATAGTTAGTCAGGTTGAAAAAAGGCACAAATCCATCGAGTTCAACCTATGAGGGGGAATAAAAGCCTAAACAGAACGCTATGCCCACAATTACCCACTGTTAATCCAGACGAACATACTGGCTCTCTGCACCTCTACAGGGTGTGCAAGGGAGCTGTACAAGCAATGCACATATGGATGAAGCTCCATCACAGTACAGCAGCCCACACCTGACCCCAGGCTAAGGATCCACTCCAGTTCTCCTAAGGTAGGGAGACTGGATGGATCTGATAACGAACTGTACTTCACAATCTAACCTACCGTGCATTTTGGTGTGAGAAGTGCATTGCATTGCCATTCATTTGAATGGCACCCCAAATGCACCTCCCATCCACAGATCTATTGCCCGCATCGAAACGTGCAGTACCGCAATGCTGAGGAACCATCCTTGTGCCTACTCAACAGCGTACAAAAACCCTGCGTGGTGAACCGAAGATCTAAAATTTTGATTCATTAGTCTATAAGACCTTCTTCCAGTCTTCAGTTGTAAACTGACGGTGCTTCATGGCCCAGGCAAGCCGCTTTTTCTTATTTTGCCATCTTAGCAATGGTTTTCTTACTGCCACTCGACCTGTCAAACTTGCAGCTTGAAGTCTTCTCTTCAAAGTTGAAACTGAGACTTGATAACTTCGATCAGTGTTAAGCTGTGCTTGAAGCTGTTGTCCTGTGAGACGCCTGTCACACAAGCTGTTGACTCTCAGAAACTTGTCTTGTGATTGTGTTTTGGCTTTGGGTCTGCCAGACCTCTTCCTGTCAGAGTTTCCTCCAGTTTCTAAGTGCCTTTTGATGGTGTAGGAAACTGTGTTCACAGACACCTGGATTTTCTTAGCAATTTTTCTAAAGGAAAGACCTTCACTTTTAAGGGTTATAACGGTCTGTCTTTCTTCCTTTGTTAATTGCCTTTTCAGCGCCATATTGAGAGCAATGTACAAATTCCTGCAGTACAATTTTGTCCATATATTGCCTAATAGGGTGTAGTAACAAAGTCTGTTCCATCACTGCTTTTATACAGAGATACAGACAGAGGGCTTGTAAGTAATCAACAAATGTTAGGACACCTGGAGGAATTGTTAGCACAAACTTTCAAGGCTGAATTTACTTACATTGCTGCAGAAAAAGTGTAAGTTGTTAACCCATTACTTCTTCCCTGATAAAGGCTTTTTTGTATAACTCTGAAATGTACATTATTTTTCAATTTTTGTTAAGCAAAACTTCTTTCTTTTCACCTCTGGCAGTTTACCGCTTACCTTTACCATACCATTTCAGGTTATTAACACCTTTGATGACACCAAAATAGGGAGGGTAATAGACACGGACTTAGACACTATAACATTACAGGAGGACTTGGATAAAATAGGGGAGTGGGCATTAATGTGGCAGATGAGGTTTAATGTCGATAAATGCAAAGTAATGCACTTTGGAATTAAAAATAAACAAATGGGTTATACAATTATGGGTATGCCGCTAGGGAAGTCAGAAATGGAGAAGGATTTGGGGGTCATTGTAGACCACAAACTGAAAGATAGTTTGCAGTGCCAGGCTGCTGTAAACAAAGCTAGCAGTGTTTTGTCCTGTATTAAAAAGGGGATGTATTGCAGAGACAAGTCTATAATTTTGCCACTTTATAGATCATTGGTTCGACCTCATCTGGAGTACGCGGTCCAGTTCTGGTCACCAGTACTAAGAAAAGATGTCCTTGAGTTGGAAAAAGTCCAGCGAAGGGCAACCAAACTAATTAGGGGTATGGAGGACCAGAGCTACGAGACAAGGCTACTAAATTTAAACATGTTCACATTGGAGGTGAGGAGATTAAGGGGGGATATGATTTCCATGTACAAAATGTTCAATGGTGGTAGCAACATTAGCGATAAACTGTTTAAAATTAACTCCGTTACAAAAACTAGAGGCCATCACCTAAAATTGGTGGAAAAAAAATTCCAGCACAAGGGGCGAAGGGGGTTCTTCACAGTAAGATCAGTTAGGGTCTGGAACTCACTGCCACAGGCGGTGATTTCAGCAAATAATGTGGAATTGTTCAAGAAACTTTTGGACGATTTCTTAAGGGACCGTAATATACAGGGGTACAGGTAATATACAGGGGTACAGGTACTCCTAGAATGAGATCCTAATAGGTTGGACTTGATGGACTAATGTCTTTATTCAACCTCAAATACTATGTAACTATGTAACTGAACTTGAACTGCTTACATTTAAATAAAAACTTGAAAAATGGGGTTGTTCTAAAACTTTGTACCGGTAGTGTACATGTGGAAAGAAACTTAGTAATCAAACTGCTGAGTGGAATGTGAAGATGATTAACTCAAGGTTGGACCCATTCAGATGTTATTTCAGCAATAAAAAAATAACAATAATAAATACAAATTTACTGGCTATTCAATACGCAGCTCTGTCTGCTCAAATTCCAGTCTTCCTGTTGAACTAGTTCTCTTGGGCTGGAATGGCCAATCATGGGGGTTTTGTTGTTGTCGCTATTGTCTACCTGATAACACACTTTTTTTTAATTGCAAGACGGTTTGTCTTGCAATAAAAAAATGTGCCTTGTCTATTTCTATCTGTTGCCTATACAGCTGTTCACATACTGGTCTGTTGCCAAACACAAACCTGAAGTATGTATTTGTAATATTTTAGGAATAATTGCAGATATGTGGATGGGAGGAGGTTCAGAGAAAGTGTGGTTGTGGTTTTCCAGTATTTTTTTGCACACTCTGTTTCAACAGTTTCTCAAACTTTTAAGACAATGCAGTCTGGTACTGGTACCTGGTACTGGTACCTTTTTGGTACTGAAAAAGAAGAGGCTCACAAACTACACTAATACTGTTTTGCCACTGTTTGAAGTTGAGATCTTTAGCTTAATTTTTTTAAGAGTAAACTTTCCTTTAGCTTTTAGATTTGTTGTGGCTGCTATTTCTGCTAAATCATTTAGGCCTATTACCGCTAGATTAAAAAAAATTGAGTGGGCAGCAAAAAATATCTAAAATGCTTTTTACATAAGTTAAAATGAATCATATTGGGGTATTCCCATTGTATTCAAGCCAAGCTAAATGTAAAATCAATTACACATCTAAAATATGTGATGGCAAAATACATTATCACTGATGCAGCCCTTGAAAATTGTACTGTTCTATTATACCCCATACAGCTTAAAGGCATGTCCCTAACCATGTGATTTAAAGGATTGGTGTTTTCTCCATGTTGAAGTCCCATTGAAAGGACCCTCTCCTCTCAATAGTTTAAAAAAAAACTTTTTTTACTTTGTTAAATGTCCTTTAATGGCAGTGCCCAGTCCCCCGTGCCCTTTTTTGATAGTAGTTTGCTTATTTGTCCAGCTGCAGTGGCA
The DNA here is from genome assembly GCF_000935625.1 of Nanorana parkeri. Classification (NCBI taxonomy): domain Eukaryota; kingdom Metazoa; phylum Chordata; class Amphibia; order Anura; family Dicroglossidae; genus Nanorana; species Nanorana parkeri. Next base: position 1,058,722 of record NW_017306739.1, read on the forward strand.
GACTTATGGAACAATGGACCCTGGTGCAAGATTGTTTTGACCCCCCCTTCCCAGCTCTTACAATGCCGCCCTGCCCACCTATAGCCATTACATTCTGCTTTTCTGTATAGAGGACTACAACTCCCAGCAATTCTTTATACAGAAATGCAGAATTGTAATGGCTATAGAGGACTACAACTCCCAGCAATACTCTCGACAGAAATGCAGAATGGTAATGGATATAGAGAACTACAACTCCCAGCAATACTCTCTGAAGAAATGCAGAATGGTAACGGCTATAGGGGACTACAACTCCCAGCAATACTCTCGACAGAAATGCAGAATGGTAATGGATATAGAGAACTACAACTCCCAGCAATACTCTCTGTAGAAATGCAGAATGGTAACGGATATAGAGAGCTACAACTCCCAGCAATACTCTCTAAAGAAATGCAGAATGGTAACAGATATAGATAACTACAACTCCCAGTAATACTCTCTACAGAAATGCAGAATAGTAACAGCTATAGGGGACTACAACTTCCAGAATTACACGCTACAGAAATGCAGAATAACTCCATCAGTTATAAAGGACTACAAATCATGTCACAGAACTTACATACACATACAGAAGATAAAAGCAGCAGAAGATAAAACCTCCTCCTCCACGGCAGGAACACCATGTAGCTGGGAGAGGTGGTGGGCTGTGTTATCAGGAAGCTGCTTGGTTCCTCCCAGCCGAGGCCCCAGCACTGCCTCGCCGGTTGCTTGCAGTCTGCTCTGCCTCACTCTGGCCTCACTGCCGTGCGGCCATTTGTGCGTGCGGCTGGCTGGCCCCCTATCTCTTGTCCTACCTTGCTACTGGTCTGGTGCCTGGGCCTGCTGGGCCCCCCCAGGCTCAGGCCCCAGTGCAGCCGCACCGGCTTCACCAGCGGTAGTTCCGCCCCTGTCCAACTGGATACATATTTTAGCATGAAATAGAAAATTGAGTGTATCCAAACACTTAAACCATATATGTTTGCTGCACAGGTCCACTTAGACAGTTGAAACCAAAAAAAGTGCCACCCTCTATGCCTGTTCTGGTGACAAATTGAAGTTTCCCTTCATCAGGACAAATATAAAGATCCTAACCCTTCACCACTCCAAAAAAGGAAAACATTGGCATTAATGCATAGCAACCAGTAATCATTTTTCTGCTGATGTCTTTATATGGTGGTCATTGTATTCTAACTGAAAGGTTTGGGTTGCTTCAAATATACAAAGCATGACAATATTTTGACACAGCCATCATAACATCTACCTAATGGAATATGAAGGGAAACAAGAGCTACGTTTTACTTGATTGGCCATTTAGCATTTTGTTGCATTGTTTAATTAGGTGTCATAGTAATTTGGCATATAGATGATTTACATTCTAAATTTATGCTTCAAATCCAGACGTATGCCAACCTTTCCTTTACTACTAAGTTGAGTAGATGTAACACATGTTTCTGGATAGACAGTATCCAATTATATTGCTGTTTGTATATACTGCAAACTGTTTTTATATACTGCACTTGTATTATATAATTACACTCTCTTCCACAGGAGTCCAGCATCTACCCGCACTGAGAGTATACAATCTACAGGATCATCCTCAAGCAAGCAAGAAACACGACCACCAAGATTAAAAAAGTTGATCAGACAGTATAGTTTGTGAGTGGTGTCAATTTGTGCATATATGCTTGCTAAACCATATCTATATTTATGTAGAACAATAATATTGCCACAGCCTAGTTTTGGTATGGTTAAGTTGGTGCAGAAATCACCAGTATATCTTTCTAGTACAAATTAGCTGCATTTGCATACACTCACATGATTAGAAGAACAAGGCTGCTTCAGATTGTGGTGTTCATTGAACAGGCAATGTACAGTCTGCATTTGGTACTGATGTAACATGTAGCGAGCTGCACTCGTGCGCATATGCTACATGAACTCCATTAATGACTTCATTTCAGATCTTTGTCTAGTGCACCAAAGAGAACTCAATACAATGCAGCCTGTGTGCTTGGATGAAAATTTCTGCAATGCTTAGCTCTCTCCTTATTTATCGCAGGCCATCTAAAATCATTAACAGTACCTTTTATGCTTCGGATCCATGGCTTTTTAGTGTACCAGAAACAGCTTAATCTGCACTTCCTGTAGATATTGTGTATTTATTATATAATATTTGCAACTATATTACTTTAAAAATATCATGCTTTTAACAGGCCTAAAAGTGATATTCGCCTGTCCATTTGTGTGAATGAAATGTAAAGTGGTTAGAACAATATTAAAATGTAAACTGACAAATACTAAAGCTATAAACATTGGTCTGTTCACAAAGATGTCAATTTACCCCTAGTTAAAAAAGTTTGATTCACACTGTTGCATTGCAGTGCACCACAACTCAATCTACCATAACATGGTACTGTGTGATGTGGTGCATACATGCACCTTTTTTTGTTGTTTTGTTTTGGTGCATATGGCAGCCCATTAAATAAATGTACTTCCTTAATGGAACCCACATTAATGCATGACATAATGCACGTTAACATATCACACAGATGTAGCAGGTCCTAATGGTTTAAGATAGATATGCTCCAATTTGATCAGACAACAGAACCATAACAACTTAACAAACAAGGCAGCAAGAGTTTTCCATAGCTGTCAAACGTGTCTAAAATGATTTTTAAATAGTCAGAGTTAAACATCCTTGTCAGCAGTATGCTTGGAATGGTTCTCTGAATTATGTAGTAGGAAAAAAAATAATCAGTTCTTTAAGTTCAAAAGCACTCTAAATATAATATAATAGGAAGTCTTTGTTGTAACCAAAAAATACAACGCAAAAAAGAGTATCATCTATCTCTATCCATCAGGTCATTTCACAGGGGCAGATGCTTTTGCACCACTGGACTATACCTTTTTTACCAAAATATTCAATAAACAAAACTCTAGGCTTCCTAAATCGGGCTTTTCTTATATAAGAATTTAAATTTTATGTTGGGTTCTAAAAACTCTTAAAATTATATTAACAAAAATTTCATTTGATCAGAACAAATTACACTTTTTAAGTAGTCACCCTATCATTTTGAGTTAAGTGTATAAGATCCTAAAAAAAAAAGTTCAATGTAAGCATGGGAAGAAAAATATTTTGGCCAGTAAAAGGACAATGATCCATTCAGTAGTTTTGTAAAAAGTTGTTGTATCAGCTCAGTGTACAGAGCATAAAACAATATGCCATTGTGAAGTAGAACAACGTGCAGCATATCCAAGAACTGTGAGAATGAAGTCCCAGTTCTAATGTAGTCATACTGGAAACAATTTGGTAATCTGAATAATTTTGACAGATGTAATTAAAAATATAACAATTATGCAAACACTTATTTTAACAGATTTCATGTCACTCTGATTAGTGACCTATTAAAGGATCATAAACATCATAATGAAGTCCACAACAGTGCCGAGATCCTTAAATGACTGCTCCCTAAATTGAGTTGTTACTGGATATTGGCCTGGTCACTATTTAGTGGGCAGTAGAAACGTTTGACCATTTCACTTTGCTTTTATAAATATCAACAACCTGAAAGGGATATGTAGGGTTTAAAGATACAAAATGATAAAGCTCTACAAATGTACAGTATTTCCCAAGTTATCTTACATTTGTATAAGACATAGTAAAAGCTAAAGTCTTAATCTTTTTGATTAGTCTACACAAAATAGTGGCTTATGCCACATAATATGGCAGAGAGAGATAAACCATTGCTTTCCATTTAGTGTCGTCTCAGCTTAACACAAGAATAGGTGCACTTACACCTAATAAATTGGATATATAAGGCACCTGGCTGAGATGACATCCATCCCTGTGTACCAAAATATGAAGGCCATAAGCTGATAAATCACTATATCTAATTTATTAGACTCTTTTTCAAATGGGACAGTTACACAAATATGGGCAAAAGATATGAGCTAGTAACTCTAGACTAGTAAAATAGACTGGTGTGTGTAAAATTTGTATAAGTATTTTTCAGGTAGACATACAAAAATATATAATAGCAAAGATTTGTTAACAGAGAACCAGCACAGGTTTATAAAATGTAGGGCATATCTAACCAGCATGGCAAGTTTAACCCTTTGACTACTAAGGGCATATCTTCTTCATCCTTGCAGTAAAAGGTTAAAACAAGCTCACCACTGCTAAAATTAATCAGAAGTTTCTGCTGTATAATGTGAAGTGATCTGGGTGGCTGTAAAGTCGTTCACTTCTACAGATCCCATGTTCCCAGTGGGGAGGAGAAAGCTGTCAGGAGGCCAAGTAGGGCAGAAAGCTTTGGTGGGAAGAGGGAGGGGGCAGGTTCAGTAAATATGTTAAATATTTATCGACCCTTGGCTGTACTGAGCAAACACCGACTGATCAGTACTGATCACTTGGTGTTTGTAAATAACTGAGGACATAGTGATTACAATATCCCCAGTTATGTATGAACAGGATGTGCTATAAACCATTTCATTTAGAAATGAACAGGAAGTAGCACAGCACAGAGGCTTCATGACTGTGTTCATAGTAAATATTTATTTTCTTCAGATTGTGAATGAGCAGGAAGCCTATATACAGAGTGATTCCTGTTCATAGAGTGCTGGGGCTGCATAAAAAGAGATTGAGGACTATGTGTCCTCAATCTCTTCTATTTTAAAAGGGAAATATCAGGGGTCTGTTTAGACCCTTGATATTTCTCCAAAGCCCCCCCCCCTTATAGTAAACAAAAAAAATAAATAAAAATAATGTAAAAATATTTTTATATGTTTAAAACGGTTTCAGCCTGACAAATTTAGAAATTTTGGTTTCAGTCTTAAAATTTTATTTAGGTGCATCCCTAGTTACAATGTATTTAGTCTTCTGGTACACCTAAGGCAATGCTTTTTTTTAAGATGATGAGGACAAAGGTTATCTTTCATTGCATATATACTCAGATAAAACTAAATATAAATTAAACAAGAAGAATAAAGAAAAAGATTTGTAAGAACTTGTGGTAATAACTTTTTTGTGGTAATGATTTTTTTCATCAGTAATCATAGTGATGAGGATGATCTTCCCCCAGCACTAGCTGCAGTAGCTGCTGAATCTGCTGCTGAGCAGAGAGCGGCCCTTCTCCTGGCTTCCAATGCAAATTCTCAGGCTTCCTCTATTGAAAAGGTATATATCACAACAATGCATTTAAATTTCAGCATTATAATGAACAATAAGCATGACCAATAAAATGCTAACAGGAGTTCTAGTATTCCCTTACTATATTTTTTTATTTTTGTCTGTGTTACTGTTAGATATTTTCCCTCACTTCCTGTCTGGAGAAACCTTCCCCACTCGATCAAAATCAGAAAAGTTTATAAATCCTCTACCCTGCCATACGTTGGCTGAATACTGTTCACATGGCATTCTCTCCACTAGATGCAGCTGAAGTGCATAGGCATTTCCTGGTTCCTCAGCTCCATCTAGTGGCGAGAATGCCATGTGACTGGCATTCAGCCAGCATATGGATGGGTGAATGATTTAAAAGTCATGGGTCAGCCCTCCAGCTGTGATTAAACTACAAATCTTATTAGGCATTGCAAGAATCTGACAGCCACAGGCATAACTTCCAAAGACAGATGTAGGATTTGTAGTTTTACCACAGCTGGAGGGCCAAAGTTTGACTACCCCTGCCCTAAGTTTGCGTAGGTAAAGTGGCATTAAACCCTCCAGTATCAAATAACATTTGTATGTACATCTGTTTTCTGTGCTTAAAAATGTCATGTATTCTTATAAAAGCTACTTGTAAAGGTATTCTCATACCTTTATCATTCTTCCCCCACTCTTTGACAGGTGCAGTGCTCCCCACAACTTCCAGTTGGGGAATGCACACACATGCTGTCTAAAAGTCACGGACATGTCCCATAAGTAATTGCGGTCACCGTAGAAGTATGCATATGCATAGAGTTTCATTCAATGTGTGCTTCTCTTGTAAAAAGCCAAAGACAGGCTGAACTGTCAATCAAGCAGGTGGGTGGGTCAAATGTCCTCCTAATTTCCAGCCTCTCTGTGCCACCTGTGCATGTTGCAATGTGCGGTAGTCCATCGGTAGGGAGTGCGCGCTCTGCTCTGGCTCCATGGAGACACTGTTAGTGTCTCCATGGAGAGGAGACACCACAGAAAAGTATGTGTAGTTAGGAAATAGAAACTAATGTTCCTGTGAGAACAACATGCATTAGAAAACATGATAAAACGTAAGTTTGGCTTTGCTCTTTTAATTTATATCCATTCAGATAAATAGCACTTCCAAAGTACTAGCCAACATTGTCTCCCTGCTCAAAGTACATATGTTCCAGCACTTTGCCTATGACGTGTCCTGTTTTCCGGCATATCCAAGTGCTTTTTTGAATGTGCCTTTTTTAAGGAACCATTATTACCAGCCAGGGTATCAAACATTATGCTTCCTCACACAAGGGGAATGAGTAGTCAGCAAACAAAAAAAGTCTTGTCTGGGAAGGGAGGGGAGAGAAGCAGAAAGGGGCAGCCACATTCTAACCACAGTAGCTCTTGGATTTTTTTTTCTGCATTGTAGAGCTACATGGATTTTCAAGGCTGGGCTGCTCTGTACATAAACTGCATGTATAATACCAGGAGTTGCTTTCAATAAGATTCTGTTGATAAATCATGGCCCTGTCAGAGACTACAGGTTAACTTTAATGCTTACCAGCATTATTATGATGTTACATGTCGGCTTATTTATGAATCTGTAATTATATGTATAGTATAAAATAACTATGACTGCAGTTTTGGTACACACTGCATTGTTTTTCATTAACATATTTATTTTACAGAGTCCTAGTAGAGCAAACAGCTCATTCACATTAGAGCCAGGTGACCTTCTGATGGATTTCACAGAAGCAACACCAATGGTAAGTCCACCATGCTCATTTGTATTGGTGGGGAGAGTTAAATGTTCCTTTTTTCAACATTAAGCAATGCTATTTGTATAGCCCTTGCACAAAAGGTTTAACAATACTTGTGGGCCTTACTGATGTGTAAACACGCCAAAGCAATTTAAACGTGCAATTACCATTTTGCTAGAAGGTATAAAGAACTACAACCACTAAGGTATGAATTAAAAACATACACAGCACACAGAGTGGGACCGTGTGCAATACAGAATATACAGCCCTGCATATAGAATGGAATGCAGAGCTTCCAGAATGAGATAATGTGGAACAGCAGGGTGTAAAGAATGAGGTAGTGTGGACAAAGAATGCATAGCATACAGTATGACGTGGTGTGACATAGGGAATGGACAGTATGGTATACAGAGTGAGGTGGTGTGGTATAGGAAATGTACACCCCAGGGTACAGAATAAGGCAATGAGGGAAAGTGTACAGCATGGTAAAGGAGGAGACAATATGGAATAGAGAATGCATAGCACAGTGTACAGAATAAGGTGCTGTTGAAGAGAAAATGTACAGCACAACATCCAGATAGGGAATGTACAGCCCAGTGAACAAAATGAGGTGCTATGGAACAGGGAATTTAAGGCACAGTGTACATACTGAGGCAATGCTGAATAGGGAATGTACAGCACAGCACATAGAGGCAGTGTCAAATAGGGGATGTACAGCTCAGTGTACAGAAAAAGATGGTATGGAATAGGAAATGTATAGCACAGCTTATAGAATGTAGTGGCGTGGAATAGGAAATGTACAACCCAGCATACAGAACAAGGTGGTGTTGAATGAGAGAGTATACCACAGCACGCAGAATAAGGGGGTGTTTAAATAGGAAATGTACAGCCCAGTGTAAAAAAAAGGTATTGAATAGGGAATGTACAGTGCAGAGAATAGACTGTGGTGGTGTGGAATAGGGGGCGTACAGCCCAGCATACAGAATTTTTTGGTGTGAAATGGGGAACATATACTGTGCTGCGACTGTTCGGTGCGGTGTGCTTCCCTGCTTTTTCAAAATGGTGCACCTATTTTTTCATGCGCCTCAATACATGACAATGTGTGGAATTAGGGCACATGGTGGTGTGGATGAGCCCTTGTATTGGTATATACCTTTTTCTGTAAATATTGTAGTTGATAGACACACATTTTCAGATGTCAGATAAGGAAAGTGGCTTACCCAGCTCCCAGTGTTCCCAGTGATCAGTGCTCTACTCCCTCAATCATACAGCACTGCATGCAGGGCAGGCACAGCCAAAACAAATAAAATCTCTGTGAAAGTAATAGAACACCTCCTGAACTAAGAAGAACCTCTCCTAGACTACCTGTTGCTTGTGGAACATTTACAGCAGTAGCTTCATAGCTTCAGAGGTCTGACAGGAAGCAGTGGGGGCAAAAGCCACCCTAGGAGTAGACAGTGAGGAGGTAGCAGGGAGTTACCAGCCTGAGAGGGACATTCTCCCTCCTGCACCTTTGCCATGTTTGTTCCTAATAACATATTATGCATGTAGCCAAATACTATCTTCTGCACTCTTGAAATGTATTCTGTTCACACACAATCTTGGATTTTTTCACAATTATAGTGGAAGCTACAAAAATTGAAACAGAGAAATTTGCAAATACTGTTGAAGCAATGATACATAATATATTTTTAATTAGCATAATGTATGAAATGTGGTTACAAATGTCCACATAGTACACGATACAGAAGATTATTCAAAATATATATATATATGCACAGATAAAGCAATGCTCTACATATAAATTATTATAGGTACAAAGAACCTGGCTTAAAACATTGTTGGAATTGGTTTGTGTTTCCTACACTATAAAAAGTACTTTTGAAATCTGGCGATCACAAATTGTTACAAAAACGTAAATTAAACTTTAACCTTTAAAAAACTTCCCCCTTAGCATTCCCCTCTACATTTACCTGTTCTCACCCCTAGGAGAGATTTTCTGTGCAGCCCACTGGGGACTGCACAGCTTCCTCACAAAGTGAAATCTCTATATATTTCTCTATATACTGTATTGATATTTCTATGGAAAGGCTGTCCTCTATTGGTTCCAGAGAAGGTGAATCTACTCAACAGACAGCATTGAAAGTGCAACAGAGGCTTTAATTTGTATTCTTTACCAAAACACTGCAATTCCACTTTCTGCAGATATATGATGATTGTGCTTATAGCACAACTAAGATGAGATAAGTTTAAGAGCCTAGTAGTTTTGCTGACAGCCTTTCCCTCCATTACTTAAAATCATTTTTACTTGTCTGTTGGAGAGTTTCCTTCTCTTCCTATCTGGTGAAAAGGTTGTCTCTGGGACAGTGAGTAAATAGAAATCTCTCTAATGGAACCCTGGACAATAGTAAAACCTGGACAACAGTAAAACCTAACAGGTGTGCTAATCCTTCCCTACTCTATCACAAACTAAATAAAACGTTTATGCTGTACATAGACCTTACTAGCAGTATAGGTGAGTGTTTTAGTAGGCACATTTATACAGCAATTTGTTTGTCTGATTCTTGTATTAAAGCCAAGGATACTGACCCAGAAGTAGTATTTAACATACCTTTACTATGCAAGAAATTCTACTACTTTGTTAAATGAAAAACAACACAAAACATACAGGCTGCTCATACATACATACTGTACATTCAAACATGCATACATACATACATACATACATATATACATACCATGCATACACTATACCCTTCTCTGACACATGTAATGGTTTCTATAAGAGGATACACTAAAATGTTACTTAGCTTGGAGTTGCAGGTGTACAAGATTGCGTATTGAATACAATTTTGTGGCTAGCAAAATGGCTTCTGGTTGCAGTTTCTCTTGAAGTGTACGGGAAGAAAACGCGCGTGTGACGCGCTTATGCAATACGCACAGGTGTGAACCAGGCCTAAGTGTCCTTTTCTGTGAAGTCCTCTTGTTTTATCTGGGCTGCTAACTTTTATTCAGAAAAAATTGGTAGCCCACTTGTGGGCGTCACCCTTAATCTAATCCATCAGATTTCTATGGCCGGTATATTTGTTTTTCCAACTCTAGATAGCAGCACAACACCACAAATGCAGTTAAATGCCAAAGGCTAGGCTATTGTTAATCAGCTTGGGTGTGTTATTGACACTAAGCTTCCCCAAAACAATATCCCATTGTGAGGAAAAAATGGAAAAACAATAGAGGTCAGCTGCACCATTGTCAGAAAACTGGCTTTAAACAATGAAAAAACACAACTGAAGTAGATTATCTCACTCATTGAGTACAATTACTCATTTATATAACATGCAAGGCAGGTGATCACCTGAATGCCACCTAAGTGCCCTTCATTATGCAAACTACAGATTTCGGGAGGCAGCAATTTCTAAAAGCTTTATAAAACAGAAATACTTTATAGATTCTCCCAGAGAGTATAGATCATTGTTGAAGCCCAGCACAGACTTTCCTGTTAATTTGTAGCATTATTATGTCTCTCAATTTTGTTCCTGATTAGTATACAGTTGTCTAATTAAGCTGTGTGAATATTCTTCTTGCACAGCTCATAAATTATCAGAAACAAAGATGAGAATTTATATACTTTCGGTGTATAATGCTACCTGTGGTTACATAAACAATAAGATAGTGAAAATTACATTTTAGTCAGCTTACAATTTTATCTTGTTTTTTTTTATTAAAAGACTACTTAGGAAAAACACAAAGACTGATAATCAACTCTTCTTAGTTTTATATAGTTACATGGTTAGTCTTTGGTCTTTGGCTGTGATCAGTTGCCATTGTTGGCCAGTCCTCCCTTCTAGACCTCATAATGCCTTAAAGCCCATTTCCACCTTTGCAGAGGTATTTGTAAAAAACATATGCCAGCATTATATGCTGAGTGTACATGAAGCAGACATATGCAGTTGCTGTATATGAACACAGCAATTTACATTTGTGTTAGCTTTCCTTTGTCCTGGCAGAAATACCAGACCTTGTAATACCAGGAACAGAGATGTGTGTGCTCCAATATTATAATTCATTCAATACATATTGGGCAGGATGTCATGACAAACATTCTGCTACCTCACAATAGGTTACATGAGTGTTTAAATTAAGCCATATTGGCATAATGAATGAGCTACTTCCCAGTGACATCCCACACTTGGCAGAGACGGAAATACAAATCAACCAATAATATTCGACTATTTATCACAGCAATGAACTAGTTAATTGTCTAAAACCACAAAGTCACTCCCAAAAATTGCATCATTTGGTACCTATTTTGAAAGAACGTTTAGTCAAGCTAGACATTCACTTTACCAGCACATAAGACTTAGACCGTTACAAAAAAAAAAAAGGAAGTTATGCAAAACTTTTAAACTTATAAACAAGGCTGATGAAACCTTTGTTCATCATCTTTTAAACAAAATGGAGTCTTTGACATAAATACAAAATGGCTTAAATAGCCTAACCAACTTTTCCACCTCACCTTTTCATATCCTCATGGAAATGGCTGCCTCTGTGCTCTGCAAGCAAAGTGTGTATATTACAACTGAGCTCTCCCTCTCCCCCACTTGTTAGTATTCACAGTGGCAACCCCCTTTGTGTATTGTGTGTAAAGGCAGAGCTGTTGCTTAATGATCATGTTACACAGAATCGCAGGGAGGAGGGTAGCTGTTTACACCCTGCTTTACAATCTGACCCTGGTGTCAGATTGAATTTCCTGTGGAGTAAAGTTTGAATTTCTAGGATTCAGGCCTAATAAAAGCTTCATTAAAAAAAATTAAGAAAGCCTGCAATGTGAGTCATGACAATGTGCACATGTATACACCATCACTGCACCTCTTCATTACCACAACAAATGCTAATCAATTACAATGGTGGAAATGGGCTTTAAATTTGTTCCTCTGCTAGGTGTGCCTGCTTTTTACAGGTGCCATTCAGCAGAGGTGCGGTTGTAGATCTCTCGGCCTGCTGCAGGAAGACCCCATTATTTCATATGGGGCACATACCCCACATAAAAGACTAGGGTCTGCCTGCAGCAACCATGTGAAGCATGGGTCAGGGAGAGGAGACAAGAAAAAGTCTAGCTGGCTAAGAGAGTTGGGGGTCTGCTGCTCTCATTTTTATGCATAGCAGAAGAATATACTTTTTTTTACCTGCAGTTATAGTTTCTATAACTTAACTATAACTGCAACTTTCTAGTGTGTTTTTTAGTACAGTGATTGCTGGAACACATAGAATTAGTCCACTGGCCAGGAAATTAAAATATTATATTATTAAGTGTGTGGGGCAGATAATTATATGCAGCTCCCAGGGAAATTGTACATTTGAAGAATGGATCTCAAAAGAAAAACAAGTGCAGAAAGCATACACACCTAAATATTTAACAGATTAGAATTTTAGTAATGAATCATTAACTCTGCTTTACTGTAAATTTGCCTGAATTTGTTACTTGATCCAGTTTACTAATGTTCAGTAAACTCACTAAAAAAGCTTTAAAGGTTTTCTCTTGGTTAAAAGAGCACAGAAAGTATGTCCTATTACTTATCCTATTCCAGTCTCCCTTTTTGGCTATACAAGCAGTAAAAAAGTAAATTATTTTAGGTAGTGGTAATACCAATAATAAAAAAAAGAATTAGCTATGAGCATACCTAGTATACCTGGATCACATATATGTACATATCTGTATGCATCGCTATTGCACACACATTTATGCCCATCTTTCGCAGAGGAGCACTGTGGAGACTGAATGTAATTACACTAATCTCTGAGATGATAATTAAATAGCCTGGCTTAAAGGCAGCATTGCCTCATCCTGTTCTTCATCTTGTTCTCTGTGTTGCAAGTGCACTTGAGAAGCCAAATGAGCTAATCAGCCAACAATATCCTGCTGCTTATATGAGAGAAAATTGATAACAATGCCAATCTTACTCACACACCTGCCCTTTCAACATCTGCTTTTCGTGGCCAGGGCATTACCAGTGGCAAGAATTTTTACGTTTTTTTTATATAGCCACATCTGCACCTTTAATTGTTGGATAATACCCCTGCTATTTAGCTGTATTATTTTAGGTTTGTGTCAGGGACCAGAACACCTCCAGGTGGCACTGTGGCGCTGGAACCAGATCCTGCAGTTCCAGTGCCCGCCTGCAGGTGTCTCCAGGCAGCCAGTGGCTGTCGGGGACCTGAGTTCCTCCAGGTGGCACTGTGACTCTGAAACCAGGTCCTGCAGTTCCAGTGCTCACCTACAGGTGTCTCTGCAATTAGTCACCACCTGCTGCTGATCTGGGAGGGTATTTAACCTCTCCTTGCAGTGAGGCCTGTGCCTCATTATTGTCGCCATATTTTGTTCCTGCTACCTGTATCCTGTTCCTGCCTTGTACCCTGACCTGACTCCTGACCCTTACCCCTGAGGCCCCCCTGACCTGTGTCTCCTAGGTCCACTCTGCTCTCTGGGTTATACTCAGCCCTGTTCCCTGATATCTATTTTTTTGTTGTATATTGTTTAGTTCTCTTATGTTACTTGTGGGTGGTGGTGGGGTTGCATGTGTTTGTGGTGTTTTTCTAATGAACCATAGTTCACAGGAATTGTTTGGTATCTGAAGTGTGGTCACATATTTGGTTCCCCTGTAGAGATACCTGTACACGGTATTGTGACAGTCTGCCAGAAAAAATGTCAGGCAACTGCCAACAATTTTTTTAATTCTCAGTACTGTTTGTTAATTTTACAAGCCTCAAAGAATGTATTAAGGTGTCTGTGAGCCAGGAACAGTTTTGTAACACAGAAAAAGTCACCTTGCAACAATTTAGTGTTGGGTAACTGCACAATCTAGAAAAAAATCATTCATTTTAAGCTGAACTCTGGGATCCCCCTACCCCATCCTAGTTATTCATATATACAGTAAATCCAACACTGTGGCCTGCATTTCATTAATAAAATGAAGGCCATGCTGTGAAGTATTACTGCAGAGTATAGCAGAGAGCAGATATCAGTATCTACTCTCTATTATAAATGGCAAATGGCCCCCAAAGTGTCTGGTTGTGAAGTCTCTAATAAAAGCAATTACTTTCTTTTTAAATCAGTACTCTTTTGCATGGCATCTGAAGAGTTAATGAGGATATATTGATTACATGCTTGGATTTCTACTTCCTTTGCATGTAACAAAGGCTGCTTCTTGCTTGCATGTCATTTTTTATGTGTACAGCACACAAATCTGTAACCTGGTCTATTTAATAATCCTGTGTGGTAAAATAAAATATGTTCAAATTGCGTTTGTAATAATGCTTTTCATTTTAATACAAAGCTTTCAGACTTTTTCTAATTAGGTTACCGTAGTAACACAGTGCAGCTCTTCTGGATTAAAATAATATGCAGCAATATCTGCTTTAAATGGATCCAGATTTGCCTTTGTTTCTTCAGTAGGGAAATGGTTAGATTGTTAAATATTTCAGAAACAATTTCTACTGATAAGACTAAATACAGTATGCAAAAATATTTGAAAGCTTGACTATGTGATTTTATTAGGTAGGAAACCTAAGCTACCAAATTTATTAAATGTTTCAGAATGTCTATAAATCAATTTATGAAATGTAAAATTTGGTGAAAGACATCCTCTAAACCCCTGGTCCCTAACATGGCATGGCTCACTGTGCTCCAGACCTTAGATTAAGTCTGAAACACACCATGCTGCACACTGAGTCCTAGCAGATTGTTGTGCTGGACTTGCTGGCTGTGGAAGCCATGCTTCAACACTAAGCTCACAATGATAATCAGCTCCTGAGCTTCTGGTTCTTCTTTCATATGAGTACATAGCAGCAGAGCACTGTAAAAACAATGCTTCCACATTGTGTTTACAGAGGGAGTGATGTCACAGTCCTAACCGACCTCACATTAGTGAGAGAATCTAAATATGATTGCTATACATGATGGCTTTCCAGAAGTCTCCCATTTCTTCCCATGGTAGAACATTTAAAGCAACAGCCCACTACAACTAACTAGGGGATAATAACTAAATAGAAGGAAACCCCATCAGTGGCAGTAACCTACTGTTACACGTTTACATGGGAGATCTCTGCATTCCAATTGATATTTCAGTCCCCTGTTGAGCGATCAGCTTCCTACTCTTTTCTATGTGAATGTCCTTGAGAAAGTCCATTGGACGAAACGCGTAGGGGAGGGGCTACACGCCGACGCTAGTGTATGGAGTGGAGGAGAGAGAGCTGAGCTCATACAAGCCAATTTTATGTTTTTACAGCGCTTAAAAACTCTTTTAAATGTAAGTGTTCTGATTTTTATGAATGAACTATCATCTAGCAGTTTTACACTATGTGCCATCTTGGTTTTCTATTTTGAGCGAATAAGAGAGATTTGGGAGAGACAACGGGCAGACTCATAATTTTCAGCTGTTGGTGATTCAGTGGAGAGGGAGACATGGGACACCAGGGAATTTTGCAGAGCGTTTGAAAACCACTGGGTGGTCAGAATTATCTGGTGAGTGTGCTAGTGTTTGTGCACCTAGAGGTGGATCACTGGTGATTAATTGACGAGGAATTGAAGCACAGAAGTCACGAGTGATTGTGGAACTTTATATGCAATGATTATTTGACTCACTGATGCAAAGAAAGTGAACGCAAGGATTTCATCACATTTATTTTTGATCATATCAATTTGTCAGATTTCTCGCATCACCTTTCAACATCTCGTGGAGTCACGAGGCGGCCCAACAAAGTCATCTCGTGGAGTCATCTCGTGGCCCAACGAAGCACTGATGGGGTGGTCATAATAATCTGGCCACTCAGTGTATATAAGTTGGAGTGAAGATTTTGTATAATTGTCACTAAGTATATGCACTTAGAGTTTTATAATATTAGAGATAACGCTGTATTTTTTTGTTTAATATAATGTGAATGTACTACAGTATTGTGAAAATGTAAGTACATCCCATGAAAATCGTTCACTATTTCAGGAAAACATTAGATCTTCATTCTGAAAGTGCCCACAGATAAAGGTGATATATGTGAAATTGTGTACTGTGGAAAAGGCAAGCAAGTAGACCCTTGGCCTCAGAAGCTGGCATTGTCCACTTTGGCAGAAATTACAAATTGTAGGCATTTGCAATAACTGTCCATCAGTCTCTAAGATCAACTCAGTGACATTTTGGACCACTCCTCTATGCAAATTTTTTTCAGTTGAAAGATGTTTGTGGCTTTCCTTAAAAGACTGTATTTTTTTAATCCCCCACAGCATGTAAATGGCATTCAAATCAGGTTTGTGATTAGACCACTCCATAACCTTCTTCTTTTTGAGCCATTACTTACTTAGTTACATAGTTGACAAGGTTAAAAGAAGACACAGGTACATCAAGTTCAACCTCTGTATGAATGTGAGTGTAATGTGTTTGAAAAACTACTGCTACAAGCATAGGTCAGTTTTTTTCCCCTTTCAGTTTCCCAAACCCATACTGGAATTGAAATAAAACCCTGGATCAATCTCCTATTAATTTTAAAAGTTCTTTTAGCCCTATATATTATGCTGACTGAGGAAGATAACTAAAAGCTAATAGCTAATACTTCTTCATGGGGAAGAGAGTTCCTAGTTTTCACTGCTCTAACAGTAAAGCAACCCCTTTCTCAGTTTAAGATTAAACCTAATTTCCTTCTAAATTGTATTTACATGCTTTCTTCAGGGACCTTCGAATGAACAGATTATTGGGATCTTCGAATGAACAGGTTATTGAAGTTTATATAATCACCTTTGATATAATTATACTTTGTGATCACCCCAGTGTGAGACATTTGCAGTGTCCCACACCAGCTCTACGTATTGGAAAGGCAACCTGGAGGGCCATGAAAAACAATAGCTGGCCTGATTAGCCAACAAAGTAGTGTGATCCAAGAAGATATGCAGAGCCTTGGATTTCTCTTCACCGACATGCAAACCTGAAATAAAGAAATCCGGGAGAAAGGAAAACAGGTTAGGCAGGGATATATGTGGAATAGAAAGATGTAACAAAATATCATCTGAAAAGCATTACCTTGTGCTAAATGCCCGTGATCTCAATACCCTTCAGGGCGAGACCCTATCGCTGTTGCAAGAGGCTCCAATGCCAGAATAAAATGTATAGGAAAAAGGGAACATCCCTGCCTAGCCCCGCAGTGACAAAGGAATCGGAGTAAAATCCACTGTACCAGATATTTACTTTAGGACAAAAGTAGAGATCCACCAAAGAAATTGATCCTGCAATCCCCATTTCCAAGAGCAAAAAAAAGCTTTCCTCACATCAAGCATGAGAGCATAATTTTTGGAGAGCGGGCATGATTGGTATGAATAAGTTGAATGGTACATTGAAATTAATTTTTTGCCTGGCGTTTGGGGACAAAGCCCATCTGATCCCTATGAATGACCTTTCCCAACAACTGATTCATCCTGTTAGCCAGCATTTAGGTAAAAAAATTTAATGTCGACATTTAACAAGGAAATAGGCCTATTTAGACATGGAGGTCCATATCTGGCTTAGGAAACATCACATTTCTCATGGCTAGCATGTCAGGGGACAACATCTAACCACCCTTAAGGTCACTGAAGAGATCCACCTAATGTGGAGTCAGGATGTCTGAAAAACATTTTATAACACAAAACAGAATAGCCATCAGGTTCCAGTTTCTTACCTGACTGCAAAGAAGTGATTGCTCCAGTCACTGCCAGTGGCGTAATGTCTTGATCCATCAAGTGAGCACACTCCTGTGGCAGGCGAAGCAGCACAAGTTTTTTCTTAAAAACCTCTCAGCCTTCCACTCAGAGAAATTGCCAGTGTCAGCATACTGGCGAGAAAAAGGAAACTGAAATAGCTTGAGCACCTTCAGTGGATTGCCAGTAAGAGTATGTCACCTAGTTTTGAGGGAAATAGGGACAAACGTTTGCTCCATACAGTGTAAGCGCTTGGCTAGCATAGAATCATGCTCTTAATATAACATTTTTGCTATGAACTGTACATTTTTCAATATTGAACCTCATCTGCCATGTAGCCCCCTATTTAATCTAGGTGTTCCTGTAATGACATTACATCTTGTGCTGAATTTATTTCCCCCTCATACTTTGGTATGGTCATCAAATCCCGAAATTGAACTCTTAATGCTTTATAACCCTGAAGTGAAAAAAAGATACAGTGCTGTAGACCATTGTACTTGCCTTGCTTGCTGTGTGCTTTTTCTCCCAGGCTTGTGGTTGCTCTGCACTCTTACCAAAACGCCTTAATCTCAGGTTCCCTTTTTCAAGTGGCTCTATTCCCTCACAGGGTCCCGTGGTGCCACCCTTGCATGTGTGCTCCCAGCATGCATACATTCACAAAGCTTTCCTGAAAGCCTAAGGCCTGGTTCACACCTGGGCGTTTTACAGCGCGTTCCTACGCTCTGTAAAATGCTCAACATGTGAAAACCAATGATTGCCTATGGGCATGGTTCCCACCTGGGCGTTTTGCAGCGCATTCCTACGCCCAAAGAAGTACAGGAGCTTCTTTGGGGCGTATTTGCCGCGTATCCATTGGGATACAGCCAGGTAGCCCTCGGAAACGTGCATTTGACACGCGGTATTTATACCGCGAACCGCTGTAAAAACGCGCGGCACGAAACACGCGACAAACGCACATATTCGATATGCCTAGGTGTGAACCCAGCCTAATGTGGCAAGTCACTTTCATGCCCTCAACTCCTCTTTCCTCAGTGTGCACACATGCCACTCCTCTGTTCGGTCTCCAGTGTGTGCGCTTCCCCACACGAAAGTTAAGGGAGACAGCATGGAGCAATATGGAGTTGGGGGCAGTGAAGCCATTAACAAAGTAAGTGTTGGCCACAGACTACTGTTAAACTATGTAATACAGAATTGTACTGATTCCACTGATTTATAATACTGTATAAATTGAAAAAGGCTGGAAGATTTAGTACTACATTAACCTCAATATGATTAATAAACAAGTTAAAGTGACACTAAACTCAGGTGTTAAATCTTAAAAATGCATTCAAGTACCTTAACTATTAACAAAAATGTTGCTTATTTGTGCATCACTCAGCTGTAGATCCTCAACTCATCTCTGAATTCATGCTGACACTGTCCTTCCTTCTGGAGGGTGGCTACTTGTGTTCCCCTTGGTCCCTGTGTGTGCTGTAAAGTAGCCACCACTCCAAGCTCCCTCCCTTGAGATTTAACTCCTGAGTTTAGTGTCACTTTAATATTTTTTTCCCAAATTGTCTCTAATTTGCACATGTGTAACAAGTTCTGTTTTGTTTAAAATGAATAGATCCCTTAGAGATTTTTTTCTAGTTGAGGCTTCTATCATCTATCCCATAACATTGTCGTGCAATAATCTCAATAAATGACAAGCCATTGTTGAATGTGCAGTTCCATTAGCCATTATTCCCCATAATAAATACATTGCCCTGTTTTCCAGCCATTCAGTCTGTGATGGGAGTTGAACCTCTACCTTATCTTTTATGTTAAGCTGTCTTCAGATAAAATCTGGTGCTCCTGTAACAATTTTTTTATAAGCAATAGATTGTAAAATTTGAAAAAAAATGTAAACATGCATTAACAATGCAACAGTGGACCTCAGCCCATATCAGATCTGTTGTTACAACATGAACGACTTGTTGAACAATCAACATTATTTCCTGGAAGCATGTAGCGTTACCCACATGTTTATTCGAAACAGATGGCAGGAGCAGCAGGGTTGGTTTTACATTTTTTTAATTTACATTTATTTTTTACTTTTTATGACCTTTTTTTCATTTATTTTATTATTTTTCCTTTTATTCACCTTTTTAATTTTTTTAAATTATGTTATTATTATTTTTTATCACCTTTTTATTTTTTTCACTCAACTTTTGCTATCACAATGGGGCTAACACGCCCCTATGTGACAGCGTTTGGAGGTGACTGGTCCTTTTTATTGCGACATCAGGGGGTCTATTTGACTACTGATGTCTCCCCTGCTGTCCAATACATACAATCAAGCACTTCAGCCTGAGGCAGGGATCAGGTAAATAATAGTGCTTTACTCTGGTTCCCTAGACAAAAAAACCCAAAAAACTAGCAAGTTAACTTTTGCAGTGCAGGTGGTGTATTATTATTTTTTTAAATGGAGATAGTAATTTTGGAGTTGCTAATGCTAAGTTGTTTTAGAAGGTGCATGCTCAGCTCTGAACTTTAGCCATAACTTCACTTCTTGTGGACAGGTACAACATGACCCGCAGTAAGGAAATCATAGAATCAAGAAATTATTCAAAATGTTTGGTTTAAAAGATTCATTAATTTGTTTAATATCATTCCCCTTAGCTTCAGAAAGAGAGACAGCATAGTTAATAAGTTATTACTCTGTCATTAGAAGCTATGAAAAAGCTTTAGTTTAATGTAAAGTTCTTTAATCCATACATTGCAGTTCTGTAATCTTCGTCTGTGCACACTACTTATACCCTATGGGGAGGCACCTAAGCTTGTTTCAATATTTCTTAATTTGAGTGTAAATGAGGTCTGTGATTTGGGATTTGGGATCATGATCTGAATATAGAGAAGCAAAACATAGGTGATATGTAATTGTTCCCTTACTATACTACAAGATGTTTAAAACATTCTGGGTAATTGTTGGAGCTTTGTTTTCTTCATTTGTTTTTCTTTTAATATGTAGCAAATTAAATCAATCCAAATGTTTTAATTTGGAAAAAAAACAAACCTAACTGCATTATTCGGCTAAAACTGTGACTCAGAAGACTTGTTCTGTATTGAAAAAATATATATGTTTGGAAATCATAAGAATGAATATAGTTTTTTTGCTTTTTTCAAGACTGTCAGAAATGTGACAAATGGTTGTAAATATTGCACATTAGATGGCGTATAATCCAAACTGTTCAGTGCTTTGGCAGAAATTGCTCAATAACTGTCCATAGCTAGGGTATATGTATATACTGTGTTGTAAGGAGCATATTAACTATAATAGTGCAGGGATACGCGATAAGGAATAATAAGTTACCCCTCGGACAATGTAACCCATAGGTGTGGGTCTATTGTACCTAATGATCCAGCCATGGGGTCTATCACTGATTGAACCACAGAAAAAAATAATATTGACTGTTATGGGATTCTGCAATTTGCACATTAATATTGTTAAAGTGTGTGTATAGCCCAAACTCTCCCAAAATGAGAGGAATTCCTCTCTTAGACAGTTGTCCATGAACCAGTCATCCCCTATGGAAGATCCCCCTTACCAACCTTATCTATCTTAGGATAACTCTCAAATGTTGGATTTCCCTGCACTTTCTTTCTTGGGGATAATGGTCACAAGTACAGAGTGGTAAAACTTTCCAGTGAGGACACTTGGAAGAGTCTAACCCTTCCCCACTCTATCCAGGTTTTGCCTACAGATACACTTTAATTACTGTGGCATACCACACTCTGTTTTCCACTGGCAGTGTGAGATCTGAGTTCCCATATATTAGGATACACTGTGAAAACAAGATAATAAAAACATTTTCTTTGTATGGGTTTCCACAGCAACATGTTTGTTCCCAGTATTTTTCCTACTTAATAGGTTTCCCCTAAAGATCATTTCTGAATTGAATGGACTGCCTATTGTTTGATGTCTGTGGCTAGTTTTAGAGATATATTTTAAGAATTCATTTGAATGGTGGGTGGAGTGCAAAATGGTAAAGTGAAAATTCTACAAATCAGCAGGTTACGTGACAGGCAATGGCAGAACTACCACCATAGACACCCATGGGGTCGCTATGAGGGGCCCAGTCAGGACCAGGAGGGATGAGTTGTTCACATTGTCCTTTTGTCACCCACCACTCCATTACTTGGCTGCCAGTGCTTGTCCCAACTTTCTCCCTGTTAGTGTAAGCCGAGATGCGGAGTGATCTGCTCCCGACTCTTGTTTGATAGTTCTGGCTCTGATGTCAGAGCCAGCAGGTGCCAGAGGTAGCTGTTGCACTGTATGTTGGGACAGTAATTTGTGGCAACTAAATATTTTGCTATGGGGCCCTGTGGTTTCTAGTTATGTCCCTGGTGTCAGGTCCTAAAACATGAGTGTGAAAGAGTATCCACAGCAGAGGAAGGGAGAATGTTTTGTTCAGATCATTCGAATTTTGTTCATAATGAAACTCTGAAACGCTTGACTGTTTTCTGGCCAATCAGAAAACCACGTCTGAATTTAAAATGAAATTTCCGAAAGGTCCAAATCCGAATAATGAAACCAAACGGCGTTTGGACCCGAAAGAAATTCAAAAGGAGACTATTTTTATGCTGGCTTACATGTCTATACAGGAGCACTTACAATGATATCATAATATAAAATATCATCATAGTACCCCTAAAAAGATCAGTTTATGCTGAAAATATTTGTGAGTTACTAATAACAGATTAATTAAAATTGACTGACTATGCTATAGTTTATGTGAAGATCAATGACGGTATTATCACAGTTGACACTACCATGTGCCACAGAGAAAGGTTGCATCAAAATTTTTCTTTGGGTCCCAGGATCTGTAGTTATGTTCCTTTTTTTTATTTGAATGGAGCTCTAATTTAAAAAATTACACATTAGATTTGAAGGGATGTCAGCAGAGAAGCTGTAGCCAGATGACAAATACCACCAAAAGAAAGCTCTATCTGTCCCCAAAAAAGGGTATACAATTCATTTCAGTACAGCGCTGCATGACGGAATAAATGTCAGTTAAAGTACCGCAGCGCTGAATACTGAAAAATGGCCTGGATGGGAAGGGGGTTTAACACCGCGGATGTCAACTGGTTAAGTATTATTGGTTGTCACATGTTAATGCATCTTCCACATTACATAATGTATTATAAGGATAAGGGTGAGGGTCACATTGTTTAGCCAGTTGAGTGAGTGCTATCACTTTTTAAATCATTTTAGACCTAATTCACAAAGTTAACTCATAAAGAAAAGGGTTTCTATTTTTAAAATGTGAGCTATTTTAAGCTTCATTGAGATATGCAAATGTTACAATGTTACATGCCTGAAAATAAAGACCTTTATCACTGTGTTAAAACTTTGTGTATTGAGCCTATTATTTACTTTTATCATTACAAATTTAAAAACAACAGAAGCTACTGGCTATCAGCTCAGAGTAACAAAGCAATAATAAAATCTTATCCAGTCACAAATCCGTTGCAAAAGTTGGTTAATAAGATTTGTTTTCCCTTCACTTGTAGGAAATTATTTCATAAGAGATGTTATGATTTCCAATGCAGTAGCATAACTAAATTCATAATTTTTCAGACCTAAGTGATAAAAAAAATATTTCAAACACCAGTCTAAACCACAGTTCATGGTATAGCTAGTAATAGTCACATTCAACTGGATTTGTTCTGTAATGTTGAAGGTGTTTTGTACCTTATTCAAGCCACAAGCTTTTTCTACCCCAGCACTAATACCCACAAATGTACCACAGACACCCTAATCCAATCACAATGGAATGTGTCAAGGCAGATGTTGATTGTCCAAGTAATGGACAAGGGGTGCTTTACATGGCTAAAGGTATGAATCACTGTGTACAGTAATAGGTTCAGAAAGGAAATTCTAAGAAGTATTTCTTTTAGGAATTACAGTCACATTTTTCATGTTTGATTTTGTTTCTATTTTTATATCCTCAACAATAATGCATTGTTTTCTGTATTTTTTAAGATAAAGGCATATCCCGCTGAACCATCAAATTCATTTTTTGATCCCTTTACAACAATACAACCATATCCTGTAAGTAGATTTCTGTTTGCCTTGCCTAACATTTGATCATGTGCTTTCACGGTATGATGACATGGACCTTATGAATGATTTCCTTGCTGCTTGAGAAATCATCACTGATCTGATTATTGACCAAACAATTGTGACTAAAAGGGAAACTGTAATATTTTTTGCTGTCTCTGTCCTGTCGGGGTGAGTTCCATTCATTTCTCACCCTAAAGATACAACAGGAAGTTGTATCAGTCATCCAAACAGATTTCCCTCCTATTCCTGTTATGGTGATTATGATGTTATGGTGATAACTAAAATTCTGTTCTGGATTCCCCACCATATTCTGTCCTGATAATGGTCACCAGGACAAATGGAGATATGAATTTATCCATCAGGGACACGGACAGCAACATAAACCTGACAAGTGTTCTAACAATTTCACACTATCAAAAACGGGAAGAAAGTTTTGGCTATGCATGGACTTTAACCTCTTTAATCCATTGTTTTATATCTGTTTTTTTATACGCTACAGATAAGTAAACATTTATTAACATTAAAGAAGCAAACAAGGACACTGGAAAACATGTTAAAGGAGCCTAAAGCTTTGTTTACTAACTAAGAAGTAAAACACAAAATATTATTTTAAATAAAAAATATTTAATTTACCTGTCTTATAATATATTCTATATATGTACTGTATGTGTGTGTATATGTATTTATGTATGTATGTATATATAGATATATAGATATATAGATATATATATATATATCTATATAATATATATGAATTTTTTTTCCTCAATGACTGTACAGTACACATAGTATCAAGCATTTTGCATTCATAGTATAGGTCAATTACGATCCCATTTCTGTTGGTGCACAGCTGTAGTGCTGATATAGGGGCATACTGCATAGCTGTATTCTGCATATGATACAATTTAGTTTGGTTCATAAAGATAACCCATAATTACTACTGAGTTTAATACAGTTGTGTCAAGTGTAATGACAGACAATAATGTAGTATCCCTTAACCAATCAGATTTCAGGTTGGTGTAGTCCTAAATGCAAATTATAAGATTGCATGCTGTAGGTTAATGCCCTTTGCATATAGTCATTGCTCTTTGCTACTTTATTCAATAAATAAATAATGTTTGTCTCTAAAGGACAGTATTTGTTCTTCGAACATGACATTTATATAATTTTTCATCAGCTATTGAGTTCTACTGAATAAAAGCACCATTCCCCAAAAAATAAAAAGATGATGTTTGATCAAAACTGTGTCTAAAGTACACAGAGAGTACAGTAGCATTGTTTTAATGTATTTTTGAATGGCGACTTACCAAGTAGTTCTTTTTTTACATTTCTGGCAAGCTAGCCCTACCACATGATGCCTTAAATTAGACATCTGCATCCATGTGTGTTCAGTCTCAATTTTGGTGAAGAGATATTTTGCCTATTAGTTTTATTTACTGATTGTGTTTGCTGCTATAAAGTATTATAATCTAAACATTAGACATGTGCGATTAGTTTCGGTACAAAATTACATTCAGAAGAATTTGCATTATTTGGAGATTTGGATGTATCCGAATCTCCGATTAACATTAGTAATGGATTTCAACCAAACCAACAGAAATGAAAATGAAAACAACGAATTAATTGGGATTCATTCATTTAATTTGGATGTCACGATGCAATAGTTTGGGCCTTTGGTTAAAGGTTGATATATAGCCAGTCTTCCAAAATAACGAATTGTATGTAATAACGAACAACCGACCATCCGAAATTACAAATCAAATCGGCATAACAAATAACTAATTCTGCCAAAATAATTAATTATTCTGAAAAACGAATCATTCTAACGTAACGAATATGACGAAACAAAATGATTTACTTTACGAATAAAACATTTTTTTTGCCGGTGCACATGTCTACAAAACATTACTTATAGATAATCTACTCAGTAGTATTTGCCTGTACTTCTTACGAGCATGAAGTGGTAATGCCGGATCATTGTTATACAAAATGTTAATGAAATTATAATTAAATGGTATTATAACACCATTCCTCAAACCATGTATCATAGCTGCAATATATATGATAGTTGGAACAGATTTCCATGAGAGGTAGTAAATTAGTTAACTGCAAGTGAATTTAGATGATTGGGATAAATATAGATCATCAGACAAAAAAAAATAAAAAGGCAGATTTGATGCACATGGGCTTTGTTTGCCATTAGCCCTCTGTGTTCAAATGTTACATGTTGGCTAACATTGAATATTAAGTATGACACATGTGTATAACATTTGGTGTACCAAAATACCAATAAAATACACAGTGTTTGCTAATACATCACCTATTAATCACTATTTGCCTATCCATAGAGACAATTACAACATGAAACACATGAACACCTATGATACATGTATAATTAAGTAGTCAAATTATTATTATTTGTGATAAACAAAACTGATTTGTCTTTCAGTTGAACCAAACTGCTAATTTTTATTTTTTTAAATATAATACATAAAATATTTTTTTTAAATTAGATTAAAAAATAAAACTTTTACCCCAGCAATATAATCTGTTAAACCTGTTCACTGTGGCATCTCCATTTTACAGGCGTATGGACATCCATAAATACATTGCAATTAATTAATAAGTACATAAACAAATAAAAGCAAAGAAAGGCAGACCAGCCAATATTAATCCATTGTAAGAGAAGCAGTAGATTGTCCGGAGGACCGATGAAGCTAACTATTATATTTTAACCTTTGTCTTACTGCTTTTTGATGTCTGGGTAAAAGAAGGGATATATATTTTTCTTTTTTCAGGTAGATTTATTAGAGACACCAATACAACAGTACTCCTCTGCACAGCCCTCTCCAAAGAGAATGTCACCGGCCATTCATCTGGTACCATCCAGACAACTCAAGAACCAAGCACAAGCAATGCAGGGAGCTCATTCATCACACATATCTTTAGTGGACAGGTACTAATGTATATTCATCTACTGCAGCACGGTGTTTTGGAATCAAACGTTTGTCTATTAATACTTATTTTTGAACCCAACACTATATGAAAATGGTGCCAGCAGCATCAGGAAAATATGTAGGATATCATACTCTGTCTATATCTGTCCATATACAGAAAGGTCTGAATTTACCATTTTAACAAAACGTCATGTATGAAATAGAGAGGTCATTCATGAAGTGACTCTAAAATGAATATTCAAAACAAACTGCTCCTCCAAAGAAGACAATCAGCATTCATATTACATGTTTTTTTGAAAAACCCTACTAAATTAATACCCACCTCTCCTGCTGCATCTCTGCACAAGTAGAGAGAAACCGCTTGTTGAAGATCCTACAAAATCCAGCACTTCCAGGAGTGTCAATTTCCTGGCCCGAAGAATATGGACACAGACGCTCAAATAGAAAATACAATACGTCTATTTATTGACGTACATGCAAAACAAGCATAAGACACTTAGTGTAACTAAGATTGCTCTGCCTGATGAAGGGGATCCTACGAGACCCCGAAATGTTGCGCTAAGTGTGTTGTGATTTTTTTGCATGTATGTCAATAAATAGACATATTCTATTTGCTATTGGAGTGCCTGTGTCTATATTCTTCGTATCACAGAGACGGTGGCCATCCGTCAACTACCGCTGCACCCACCTTATCTTGATGGAACAGCGGTTAGGAGTGCGATGGGCATATGGATTATAATATAATATTGCCTGGCCCTCTGCATTTAGTGGATCAATCCTATGTCCTGTTGTGACATAGTGGCCGGTGGGAGAAAGCACAATGTGTAGCAGGGGACCGGGTAATTGACACTTCTGGAAGTGTCAGATTTTGGAGGATTTTCAGTTGGCACATTCTCCTTACTTCTACTGAGATTGTCAGCATGGACAGCAAAAGAGTTAGTATATACCGTATATACTCGAGTATAAGCCTGAGATAGTAAAATTAGGTACCTCGGCTTATATTCGGGTCGGCTTATACTCTTTTTTGCAGGGAAAAAAGTTAATTTTTGTAATATTTATTTTAGCAGCAGAGTCACTTTAAACAATTAATTTAAATAAATCTAGCATTCATATTACACAGTTGTCAATAAATACAGCTAAACTGACAAATGAAAATCTTGATACCTGCCACTACTTTGTTGGTTGAATGACAGGAAAATAAATAACTATCGAACAAAATCTCTTTCACATGACAAAGACACAAGTATCCACTTGTTTATTTATGTGTACTTCAAACATCCCTGGTGCCACATTTACAGAGCAACAGGATTCTAGTCATAAAGTTCTAATCAGTCTGATAGCCTTTTCTCTTGAAGAGATTTGCAGATAGTGGCAGTATGATATTGTACTGATGACGCTGATGCTCTATTCATATTTTATCCATGTTTCAGATCAAGGTATCTCTTAGAACTGTGTACCTTTCCTGAGAAGCAGTCAGGGGCCCTGCATTATGCTATAACAGACTCCTTAACCTCCAGTGGCGGGTAAATGGGAATTCTGGGGGCGCTGCCTGAGCCGTACCACAGTCAATAGAGTACAGTGGAAGTGCAGGCAGGGTGCTGGACAAAGCTCTAGGAACAAAATTGAAGTGAAATAGTTTGATACATATATGTAATTATAGCAGATTACATTGTATTGTGTGTATTCTGTGTAAATGTCATGTTTGCACTTTTGAATATCCCGCCGGCTCCGCCCCCCGCTGTGACGCCCGAAAACGAAACTGGAAGCCGAATGCTGGCAGAGGACACTGCGGGCTCGCAAATTAACCCCGAGCCACACTCAGGAATACCGCCAGGGAGGTTAAACATAATAATGCCCATTGTATTGCTTTGGTGTGATAGAAATTCCTTAATGTATTAAAGTGTATACAAATATTTAGAGCTTGGGCCACATTAACAGCATACAATTAAAATATAACGAGGGTATCTGATATCTTACTTTGAAAAAAAAAATATGTTACACTAAATATGTGCAAACTTTTTGAGCTACTAGAAGTTTGCTACTAATTGAGATACATTCCATCATAAGTTGTTAATGTTTTACTTGTAAATGAACACATTTCCTTTTATTTCCTTTTTTCTTTAGTTCAGAGGCACGCAGACGTGAGCTTGAAAGAGAGAAGATGATGAAAAGACTTTTGATGACAGAACTGTGAATTTCTTGTGTTCATCATCAGAGCACCGGACTCGGGTCTTTCGAGTGCCTTCTGTCACTTTACATTCCACTGTGTTATTTAGGAAGGCGAATGCCTCCTACTGCTTTGGAAATAATGGGCCAAAACTAGTGATCTAGACTACAGTTAGTTAAATACCAACATACTGCATGTAAAAAGGAAATGTTATTGCTTTATCTTGTACAATGTTTATTATTTGTAAATAGTTTAAGAGATTAACATTATACAGAATATTTTAATAGCTACAAATTATACAATTTATTATCCTACACAGCTTAATATTTTTCAATAAGGTAGTCCTTTCACATTTCTCATAAAAAGTTGAGTGAATGATTCAGTGATGGTGCAAAATTAAGTGTAACTCATCCAGAAATATTGCACATACATTGATGTATTCTGTTCTGATGTAAAAATGTATGACTAACTGTAGAAAGTATATAGATGGATTTAAGGTAAAAGGGCCAATGATAACTTGGAAATGGAAAGAAGATCTTTCCATTTCCACAGTACATATGATTTAAAATAAGTTATAAACTAAACCGTTTTTTTTCTTCTAAATATGCACAGATGTTTGAATTTTTGCTAAAAAAACAGTAATCACCAAGGAAAATGAATTAACCTGACCCTTGGCTGAGAGCTAGGTGAAGTGCCTCTGTTACAGGCCATCAACAGGGACTTGAGCAGAGCAGTCAAGATGAGCAGTCAAGATTTCTGCACCTGCAAGTCTTCTAAGTTTATTATTTTTATTACAGATATTCATATAGTGCCATTATTTATGCAGAGCTTTACACACTGTGCATTCCCATCAGCCCCTGCCATTAAGGAGCTTACAATGCAATGTCACTATCTCATATGCACACAAACTGGGGCCAATTTAAACAAAAGTCAATAACCTCTGCATGTTTCTGGAGTGCGGGAGGAAACCCTCACAAGCACAGGGAGAACATGCAAACTCCTTGCAGATAGTGTCCTGGACGAATCTGGAAATGCATGGGGGACCTCTGTGTGGCAAGGCAGAAGTGCTAACCACTGAGCCACCACTGTCCCTACTCTCACAATACACAGTATACATTGATATGTATTACACTGAAGTGATAGGACTTCATATCTATTGTACCACTGTTGCCAGACAAACAATCTGTAAATTACAGCTTGATAGATAGCAGTGCCAGTGACATGGAGTGTTTTGCCAGAATGCAAGGAGCTATAAGTTTTATTCCTTAAAGCAGACCTAGACTCCAGTAACATTTTCCTGCAAACAGTGTGAGGCAAGTAAGTCACTGATGATATATGAACTTAAAGAACGTGCAGTAAGCATTTTGCAGCTGCCTTTTTGCCCAGACCCACTTTTTATCCATTGCACATTGCATCTCTGTGACTCCTAATAAACTTCTCTAAGGCTAGAAGAACAAAGTGTGTCTAGGCACTGTCACATGTCAGGAAGTGCTCTGCTGCTTTTAATTTATGTTAAATAGAGATAAACTGTGCTAGGAATCAATTAACACTCTAAAAGCAGCTGTGCTTAGTAGGTGAGTACACCCAAAAAAGGAAGAAAGATGGCACTGTTCTTCGACAAACTCAAAATGTATTCCTAAAATGTGAAAAAAATTGTATTTCATACATACGGCGATTTTCCTTTCCTGACTAGCTCAAGGGCAGCACACAAATGGGTAAAGGCATGACCTCTTTACCTAGCTAATAGGTCATGACTCATGAATTTGAACAATCCCCAGAAACCTGCGTGACATTACTAGCAACTCCGGCTGGGTGGGATTTGTGCTGCCATGAAGCTAGTCAGACAAAGCAATAACTTTTTGCCCAAACTCTACTGTGGTCAATGCAGCCAGCTCAATACAATACTGTCGTATGAACATGTGAAGAGAAGACCACTTGGCCCCTTTACAAATTATTTCTGGCGACACATGATTCACGGCTGCCCAGGGGGCCGAGATGCTGCGTGTAGAATGTACTGTCACTGATTCACGAGTCACCAAACCCTTTGTCTTATAAGCCAAGGTTATCGCCTTCACCATCCAGGAGGCGATAGTTCCAGTGGACACCTTGGATCTTTGCCTTGCCCTGGTAGGGACAACAAAGAAATGACCCGTAGATCTGAAGGTTGCTATGGCTTCAATGTATGATCTCAGGGTTCTACCTTCATCCAACCGACACCTTTGGCTTTCTGCTTCTGAAAAGGTATGAATCACTATTTCTTGATCCATATCGAATTTTGAAGCCACTTTTGGCACAAAGCCAAGTATGGGGATCAACATGACTCTGTCTGCCATAAAATTAATAAAAGGTTCCTTGCAGATGACAGCTGCAATTTCTGAGACTCTCCTTGCCGAAGAAATGGCAACTAGAAATGCTGTCTTCAGGGTCAAGTACCAGAGAGAGGCCTTCTCCCCAAATGTGTCAGAAGCCAGGAATTCCAGAACTAGCGGCAAATCCCATTTGGCGAAAGAAGTCTTCTAGGGGGTCTCAGGACTGATTTGAAAAAGTTGATGAGTAGCAGATCGACCACCCACTGTACACTTGTAAAGACAGACAGTGCCGATATGTGGCCCTTAAGTGTACTGGAACTTAAGTTAATGTCCAGTCCCTTCTGCAGAAAATCTAAGACATGAATCACTCGAGGGACTTCTGGGGAAAAACCCTGCAGAGTTGCAAACTCCTGGAACTTGCACCACACTCTATTAAGATCTAGTTGTGCTCTTCTTCCTGGACTTTAGCAACGCCTTGACCATGCCGTACAAATTCTTAGCCTCTTCCTTTCAAGATCCAGGCCATTAAAAAGAGTTTCTCGGGTGCTGAATGGGATGTGTCAATAAGTCCTTCCTCTGCGGCAGGGGAAGAGGGCTGCCTACTGCCAATTGTCGGAGAAGAGGAAACCAGGGCGATGAGGCCAGTTTGGGATCACATTGTGACTTCTTCCACCTGGAGTTTTTCTTTAGGAAGCCAAGTATAAGAGGTACCGGGGAAAGAGCATATGCTGTTTTAAATGTCTGTTCCATGGTTAGTGCATCAGTGGCCACCGCCTATGGGCATGGGTGCCTCGAACAGAAGATCGGTAATTTTGCATTGGACATGGAGGCATACAAGATGATTTGAGGCCGAAATGCCCACTCCATCAGTCTCTGAAAGATTTTTGGTGACAGGGAACATTCGTTGTTGCCCAGCCATGATCAAGAAAGGAAATCTGCTTCAACATTGGAACGCCCCAGTTCGTTTGGGCTCAAGTCATTATTGGGGCAACCTACCGGAGAAGCCTATGGCTGTGAGTGCCGCCTTGTCTTTTTACATATGTTACAGCTGTTGTGTTGTCCATCCTCAACATGAATGAGTGCCCCCTGATGTAGGTTGGGAATGCTAACAGAGCCTGGAAAGCAGCTCGCAGTTCAAGCACATTGGAAATCAGGCCTTTGTTGGGAAGCTCCACCTTCCCTGTGATGTTTGGTCTTGACAGACTACTCCCCACCCCATTTTGCTGGCATCTGTCGTGATCACAATCCAATCCACTAGCAGAAGGGAGTGGTAGCAAATAAGGTTGCAATCCTGGAGCCACCACCAAACACTGTTTCATAGATGTACGCCAGCAGCACAAAAAGCCTGTCTGCAACTTGCGGGACCTCCACTGTGCCCTCTTCAACATGGAAACTGCTGCTACCATTGTACCAACAACCTGCAAGCATTGTGTTACTGACATAGTAGTTGCCATGAGTGCTGCCGATATCCTTTGTTGAATGATTGGGATTTTTTCTGGAGGAAGCGCTACTGAACTTCGAGCTGTGTCTATTCTCGCTCCCAGATATACTAGATCTTTCATGAGTGTAAGATGGCTCTTTTCCATATTGACTAGCCATCCACAATCCTAGAGAGTTGCAAGGACTAGCTCACGATGGATTAACAACTGGTCCCGATTTTGACTGAGCCAAAGGATATCGTTGAGTAATGTATCCACACTCCTCTTTGTCAAAGAAAAGCCACCAGAGAAAGTGAAACTTTCGTAATGATCCTGGGCAAAGTGGTGAGGGCAGACAGATGAAGTGAAGGTGCAGTTGGGTGACTGAAAAACACAGGGATTTCTGAAACTGTGGATGCACTGGCACATGAAAGTAAGTGTCCCTCAAGTCTATAGATAGAAGCCAGTCCCCTGGCTGTACAATTTTTATTATCGTATGCAGCTATTCCATCTTGAAGTGTTCTTTCTGTATATGTCTGTTGAGACCTCTCAGATCTATTCCTGATCTCCAAACCCGTTTTTTTCCTGAACCAGAAATAGAGGGGAGAGATTCCCAAAAAACGCTCTTGTAGTGGAACTTTCACCACTGCACTCTGGGACATTATGATCATCATATATGACCATAGAATTTCCTTCTTTGACATGCAAGTCGGAATCTTGGTGGGCACAAACATCAGCCGAGGAGACCTGTGAAACCGCCATGTATGGCCTTCTGAGATGTTGTTGATCACCCACCAATCCTTTATGTTATTCACCCAGATTTGCTGGAACCTGGCTAACCTGGCCCCTACTTGGCAAACCTGAGAGGCCAAAACCTCAAAAAGACTTCTGTACAACTGCCCGGAAGTAGAAGTGCCCTTCTTCGCTCTCGTGGCTCCTGTCGAGACTCTCCATGGCCTGCAGTACTCTTTTCCCGGTTCATAGGACTTCCTTAGGCGCTATTTGTGCAGATCCCTTGAAACGTTAGTTCTTTTGCAATAAGAGTCTTCTATCCTGCGGAGTAAAGCTGGATCTTCTGCCTTCAGCCTTGGAATTTCCAACTTGTTCCCAAAGAGGGTTTGACCAAAAGGGATCTTGTACCAGCCTTGCTTTGAGGTAGGGTCTGACCCCCTGCCCCCTCCCTCCGCCCACACACCTAGGGCACACAGACTGGCGTAAAACACAGATCCCTGCCCCTTTAAAAAGCTCTAGCCCCTCCTCTCCAGTGATGCTGGCGGCTACTGCGCATGCGCCGTCTCTGTCACAACTCAGCTGGGAGGCTGTGGAGCACAGCATCTGCGCTCCACCTCTCGCACAGACAGAGTCGCCGGCAAGGAAGGCCACTGGGATCAAAAGAAGGAAGAAAAGTAAACAGTGACACATGTGGAACGCACCGCCCGTGCATTGCACAACTGGACAGCCATTTCTGCTACAGCCGGTAACCCAACCAGGGAAACCACCTTCGGAGGGGTCCGGATTCACCGGTCACAACATACCATGCCTCGAATACCAACAGGAACAGGAACAGGAAAGTTAGGGTCTGGAACTCACTGCCACAGGCGGTGATTTCAGCAAATAATGTGGAATTGTTCAAGAAACTTTTGTACGATTTCTTAAGGGACCGTAATATACAGGGGTACGGGTACTCCTAGAATGAGATCCTAATAGGTTGGACTTGATGGACTAATGTCTTTATTCAACCTCAAATACTATGTAACTATGTAACAGAGAGGCTCTCCCATCACATTCCTATTAAGATGACCAAAGGGACTGCATCCAGAGCTTCCAGGCTAATCAGGATGGACAATCAAGGATTTAACCCAGGCAGGTAAGCAACCACTGCATAGACTGAAGAAGGCGGAAAAAGGAGGAACGTAGGTTCCTGTGGATTGTTCAAATTTATGAGTTACGATCCTATCAGATAGGTAGGGAGGCGGAGCCTGTACTCATTTGTGTGCTGACATGGAGCTGTCAGGGAAATACCCAATCACATGCAAGGAAAATAAAAGAAACAGCATTTAAGCTTGCACATGATTGGATGATGGAAGTCAGCCGAGTTTCACCACATTCACTAAGCTGAGGGAAAATTTAAAGTAAGCAGCCTTTTTGCCTTTAGTAAATCATTGGCCTAGTCTTTGAAAATTCAGAGTTAGATCTGGTGATAGCACCACTGCGCTGCTCATAATTTTTCTTGTAGGCTCTGACATGAGAAAGCAAAACCCTGTCTCCATGGTGGCTGTCTTCACATAGTGCAGAACAAAACTCTCTGCTAACCCTTTTTTTTTGG
>NW_017306739.1:1093826-1116060 GCF_000935625.1 Nanorana parkeri
TAAGGGTCTGGTAAGGGTTTTTTGGGGGGATACCCCTTTTTTTTTTGGGGGGGGGGGCACAGCTTCAATAGTTAATTTCCTCTTTAAATGAGAACGTTATTGGTGTTAATGAATCCTTTTTAGACTCTAGTTTAGATTAACTTGAAGCTAGCAGAAGTCACAGTAAGTGGGCAAAGGCAGAGAGTAGCAGAATGGCTGAGTAGAAACAATCAACCTGACTCTCAGTTATGGGTCACTGCAAATCACATTTTATTGAGTGGTTTTGCTACCATTGCTCATTTATGAACAGTAATGTGTAGTACAATCCAAACTATAATGTACAGATCATTTCATACACAATGTTGCCCAGAAAAGGAAAATTGTTTTTTAGATGAGAAATTTAGTTAGAATTAATTTACAAAATGCCAGACTATGTGCACTGAGATCAGAAATATTTGATTGGGACCTGAAAAACCTGAACCACAGGTAGGAAATCAGTTTCCAGCATGTACTAATGTATTCAGTTAGAGCACTGAGTGGATGGAGAGAGCAGCCTTTACTGCAATTTGTGTAAATAGCAGTTTCTGGCCAATACAGAAGGCATTGTCCCGGAAGACACATACAGTCTTCTTTTCTTGTTACAGGTCAAACTGTTAACAGTTACTTTTTTTTCCAAAATAATACACCAAACACCTAAGCAGACACAGGAATATTGATGTTTATGTATCATATTACTGAATTTTGTGTTTTGCGTTGAGTTCTGTTTAAAGAAAGTTAAGGGTGGTCACAAGTAAGGAACATATGACCACTGCAAGATTTTTACTATTATTGTACTGACATGCATATATCCAATAACATCCTATTGGGTTGATTTCCTAAAAGCAAAAAAAGGGTGTTCACTTTGCAGGGGAATTCTCCCGTAGCTTTAGTGGATGTGGTAAAAATGTACTTTGCTAAGAATACCTACTTATGTGCAAGGAAAAAAACAAAACAAAACAGTATTTTTGCTTGCACATAATTGGATGATGGAGGTCAGCAGATCTTTACCTCATTCACTAAGCTAAAAGAAAATTCCCCTGCAAAGTGAACATCCTATTTGCCTTTAGTAAATCAAACCCTATGAGATAAAGATATATTTTGTCTCCTGATCAAATAAACTGCACAGAAATAAACAGTATTCTTATGTGTTCAAAGCCCTTATGGTACATGCTCGATTAGCAACCCAATTACACTACTATGACCAATTTATTATAATAAGTGGCAGCACCTTATTCTGTAAATGAAGAATATTTGTTTTGCCATAGATGATGTTGCCTTTTTACTTTTTGCTGTGTCTTACGATATACTATAGTTTGTCTGTTGGAGTCTCAGAGATCAGACAGTAGGAATCTCATTTTGAATTCTTCGAGATTTTTCTGAACCTTTTGTCCTTACATATTATTTGTTACAAATGATGAGTGAGTTAGTATAGTTTATGGTGATACCTTACCAAACATTGTAGATATTCATAAAGAACTTTAACACAGATTACCCTAGATACACCATCAATTGTTTTAAGTAATGGGACCAAGGGTTTTTAAAAAGTTAGCATTTAAAGAGTCAGTACAGTTATTTCAATTTTGAAGGATCCCTTAGAATTAGGTCACCTGACAGTTCCTTACATGTCTTGGGGACTATAATGATGATATCTTTATACTTCAGTTCCTGGGTCTGCCCACCTGCTGTGGTAATTATAAGGGGTTTCCACTAAAAATCTCCTGTTTGTTAATTTATTGTATATTATGACGAATGCAACAGAAATTGCTGCAACTTGTAAAGCCATCCATAACTCCCAGGTGGAAAGAAACAGAGTCAGGGATATTGACAGGGAACTTTTACTGCTGAATTATCCTTAACCCCTTCGTGACTGACGACGTACAGTGTACGTCGCCAGCATCGGGGCTGTTTAAACAGACTCCCGGCGACTTTTGCCGCGGGACTCTGTTTAAACTTGTAGAGCCGACTGTCGCTTTACAACAGAAGCGATCCTGGCGACTTACCTGTCGCCAGATCGCTTCTGTGTCCCGAAGAAGGGGCCGCCAGACACCCCCGCCGTGCTTCCCGGGCTTGCCCCTCCTACGGGCCCAGCGATCTTGGTGTCCGCGGGGAGCTGGGGAGGAGGTCGACGAACTTCCGTTCATCGATCCCCTCCCCGTTCTATGGGACCGGGAGCGATGCAGATTGCATCACTTCCGGTCCCTGGGCTGTCAGTTCTGGGCTCCTGGAGCCCAGCTATAAGCTATTGAAGTGCGATCTGCACTTCAATAGCTTATTTCCAGTGTAAAGGTGACACTGGGG
This sequence comes from Nanorana parkeri, assembly GCF_000935625.1. NCBI lineage: Eukaryota > Metazoa > Chordata > Amphibia > Anura > Dicroglossidae > Nanorana > Nanorana parkeri. The sequence continues at coordinate 1,096,143 of NW_017306739.1, forward strand.
GTCTTTTGGACCCCCAGCATCACCTTAAAGAGTACCTGTCACGACCATCTGCTATCACATGGGGGGGCTTGTAAGCCCCTCTATGTGATAGCAGTCAAAGTTAAGTTAAAAAAAAAAAGCTTTTTCAATTAAAATTAAATAAAATCAATCTAATAATAATAAAAAAAAATTTTAAAGTCCCCCGCCCCCGCGAGCACGCGCGTCGCCACGTAAACACGCGTCGGGTGCGCCTACGTATGAAAACGACGAACGCGCTACACATGTTGGGTATCGCCGCGCACGCCGGAGTGAGAGCAATAATTCTAGGGCCAGTATTTTGGGGTATCTCTAAATTGATGACCTGTGGGGGCTTTTAAAGCGTCTTTTATTGACTTTTTGGGGTACTGCAGTTTTTCGCCGTTTCACGGACGCACGCAATTTGTAACCTATGCATGTTGGGTATCGTTTTACTCGTTGTAACCTCATCTTTTATATGTCATTTAAAAAATTGGTATTTTGTTGTGTTTTGGGGCATTAAATTAAATTTTTCACTAAATGTTGGGGTTTAATAAGGAGTTGCGCTAATATTGCGCAACATAAAAATTTGCAACTACCACCATTTTATTCTATAGGGTCTTGGCATTCAGAAAATATATAATGTTGGGGGGTTTTAAGTCATTTTCAGGCCTAAAATGTGGAATATAACATGGGTGCAAAAAAATGAAAAAAGGGCCTCAGTCATGAAGGGGTTAATGTTGACTTGCTCATTAAGAAAAGAGTGATGCTGTTCTCCTATATGATAACTTCTGTGGGATCAGTTGCTGGGAATCATTTTACTGCACATGAATTGTAAACCATAAGTTATGGAAAAACATTAGGGCAAGACTGAGTATGTGTTGATTATTTACAGCACTGGAACATCCTTGATCTTTAATCAGACCTGCTGTTGTATTGCAAGCCAGTGTTAGATCTGCCAGAGAATCTTCTGGTGGACCGTATCTAGACCTGTACAAAATGCCTAAAAATATTGCTATGGTTTAAATAACTAACTTTGTTTAAATACATTATTTTTGTGGTACAAAAGGGACATTATAAATTGTATGTGCCCAGCCATCATTCAATACACACAGTTTCAATGGTTTGGATGCATCAGTGTTCCTGTATGATAACATTTTAGTCTCTATAAAACATACACCTACAGGGACATTACAACGGCATTTCCTTAGTTATAGGACAGCACCAAGAAAGAAAAAGAATTATTAGCCAAAGTTTTTAAATCTTGATAACAAACTTTGTCAATTTTCCAGAAATGTTTGTACCACATATACCATCAATATATAACGCATGAGTCATAATTCTTAAAGTGACACTAAACAAGTACCTTAACTATTAACAAAAATGTAGATTATTTGTGTATGACTCCTCTGTAGATCCTAAAATCAGCTCTGAATTCATGCTGACACTGTCCATCCTTTTGGAGGGTGGCTACTTTTGTTCCCCATGGGCCCTGTGTGTGTTGAAAAGTAGCCACCACTTCAAGCTCACTCCTGTGATGGACTACAATCTCATGTTTAGTTTAGTAATTTGCATTGAAGTTATAGTCTATCACAGGAGTGGCTACTTTACAACACACACAGGGACCATGGGGAACAAACGTAGCCATCCTCCAGAAGTAAGGACAATGTCAGGACTAATTTAGAGATGATTTGATGATCTACAATTGAGTGATCACATATAAGATACATCTTTTATATTTAAGGTACTTGAATGCATTTTTAAGATTGAACTCCTGAGTTTAGTGTCACTTTAAATGGAATCAATGAATAACTGTAGGTTAAATACCAGACATAGGGAAGTTTAACTTTTTTAAATAAAATTCACTGGTCCAACCAGGGCAATTGTAACCGTTTATTCTATATTCTACGTGAATTAAATTTCAGATTATGTCCCGACTGTTTTTTTTAATGATTGCATGAATGAAGAACCATATTGTTGTATGCATAGCTGCACTTTGTCAGAATTCTGTGTAATACTTTTTTGAAGGAAAGGTCAAGAATACATTTAATTTTAAGATGATATACATATGGGTTATTAGTAATGCACAGTCAAATTGGCAAGTGCAAGAGCACATAGCACTCAGTCAGATTTTATTTACTAAAGTCAAATGACTGAAGGGTGAATTGAAACTACACTCTGCCATTTGCCTTCTGGTTCCATATTTTCAGATTTAAAACTGAATTCCAGGAAAGCAGCTAAAAACATGGTTGAAATACATATATGGAGACAGAGTTAGCTTCCAAAGATTTTCTAAATTTGTAGAGCCACAGAGTGCAGAAACTGCAACAAAGTTTCTGGGCCTCATCTTCTATATTCCCCTACTCTCCCCCTGCCACCGCTCTCCGGTCACTATTAGCGACAGTTCCTGGCAGTCAAGATGACAGTCGGGAATTGCTATGCATTACATAATAACAGTTATTGCTATTTAACCCCCTATTAATCCTCAGTTAACCATGAACATAACTCCCTCCTCCCTTTCTCTCCATAGCTATTATTATTATTTCTGCTGACTTGTTTTATTGTTTTGACCATTCATTTTATCTATTTTTTTATTTTTAAATAATGTAATTTTTTTAAAAGTTGCGTTAAAAAATGTGCAAATTTTTTTTTAAAAACTGTTTTACATTTGCAAATAACTTTGCCATGCTTTCTACATATCAGAAACATCATGTGTCATCTTAAATCAACCAAATTATATAGTAAAATGTATGTTTTCATTACCTGCCACAAATTAACGTCTCTCTTTGGTGTGGATGAACAGGGGACCACGATCAGTTGCGGCCAACAACCTGTACAAATCAATGACAGGCTAACAGGCGTCACAGTTGTCCACATGTAACTGCACATCCCAACAGTCCCGAGTGCAGAAAAATTTAACCCAGGCACCTCATCTTTCCCTAATCCCATGTAACCGATGGGATGTGCATCTGCTTACACCAATAACGTGTTACATTTAATTGCTTACAAAGTACTAATACAATGATGAATTAAATTGTAAGCCAGAATGTGATCATGTACAGACACATTACTAGCATATAATTATATTTTACTTTAAAGTAGTTGTGTTAAAGTTATACTGCAGCCATCATATAAAAAGGACACTGATTAAAGTGGCACTTAACTCAAGAGTTAAATCTTAAAAATGCATTCACATACCTTAACTAATAACAAAAATGTATCTTATTTGTGTTTTACTGCGTGTGTGTGTGTTGTAAAGTAGCCACCACTCCAAGCTCAGTCCCATACTGGACTACAATCTCATGTGTAGTTTATTAATTTGTATTGAAATTGTAGTTCATCAAGGGAGTGAGCTTGTAGCGGTGGCTACTTTACAAATACACACAGGAGCCATGGGGAACAAAAGAAGCCACCCTCTAGAAGGAAGGACAGTGTCAGCACCAATTCAGAGATGATTTGAGGATCTACAGTGGAGTGATACACAAATAAGGTTCGGTTTTGTTAATAGTTAAGGTACTTGAATGTATTTTTAAGATTTAACTCCTGAGTTTAGTGTCACTTTAACATTATGTATTAATAGAAAAATAAATGTATCTAAAACGTAATTAGTGTAAGTACCCAAATTTGTCTTCATATCAGCACTCATACTGAGAATAGGAAGACCAACATTCAGGGGAAAATCAGATATTTGAGTTTAAAGTGAACATGCTGATGGTAGAGACGGGATTAAGCTGAGGGATGTCATTATTAATGTGCTACTTTTTAATTGTCGGGAAGCTAGAGGTGTGTTTTATAAGTGTTCTTGACTAAATTGTGTCACTATTTAACCACTACAGCTCTTGTACCTTTATACCCTAATGAACCAGAGCAATTTCGACATATCTACTATGGGACTATTTCTGTGTGATTAGCTGGAGTGTGGCAGCCTGCTAGAAGCAAATTTATTTGCTCCATGGGCGGTGTGAGTGGCGGGTGTTTAGTTGATTTGTAGTGGTTACAGGGCATTATGGATACTGAAGGATCACAACCTGGTACTGTGCATTGAATAAGACCCACTCTTTCCTGCAGCAGGTATAGATATTATAAAGCGAGACCTGACCTCTGTTGATCTGTGGGGTAAGAGGATCTGGTGAGTGTTTTTAGATGACACTTGGATTTGCATTTAGATGTTAATGAATGGTTCCATCTTAGAAGGGAAGAAAGCTATGGATATGAACTGAACTTTAGAGCATGTCAATTAGATGAATTTTAAAAAGGAATTTATCTGGAAATTACATCCTGTTAAATATTTTAGCACAATGTGACTAATATAGATAGATCCTTTATAAAACATACTAAGTTACATGTAAGATGGCTATTAATGTTGTGCTGTAAAAGGCCCAGAGACATATCACAACTAGCCTTATCATTTTCTGCTTCCAAATGGTTACCTAGTTTTCCTCTAGCTACAAAATGGTCAATAAATGTCTGCCATACCAGTCAAACTTCTTCTGAGCTTCCCGGTTTACCCGTAAACTCTTTACATTGTATGAATATTGCAACCAAAAATTTAATCTGTAACCCTTTCTATTTTCATCCTTTAAAAAAAAAAAGTTGGGTCCCTTCTTCTGATATTACCAGCCTGGCAAATCAATTGGTATTTCCATGGCTGCAGGTCTGGCCAGGGTGTGAGCCTCCTCCCATGCTGATACCAGCTTACGGGTCATTTAATTTTAAAGTTGAACTCCAGGCAAATATAAAAACACAAATGAATGCAGCTCTTTATTCATTATTACATTATTACATTTCCTTATTTCAAATGCAAGCAGAATTTGACTTGTCATCAACCTCTTGCAATCCCCTATGCAGCATTATTCAGACTGGGAGAGGGAGGGGCCAGACTGGAAGCCTATATATTGTGCTGCATGCAAATGTATTAACAAGGAACGCGAAGGAAAGGAGTTTAGAGTAACAGGGAAGTGAACTCATATGTATGCTGACTGTCATTTCACTCTCAAGCCACAGGCTTGAAGAGAGACAAGTCCTATATGTGTTACCTAATTGCAGCCAAGAAAAACCAGGCTCCCTGACCTGCGAGACAGGGCTGTGCTATGTGGCAGAGCTTCGTAAGTATCCAAACTGAATGGAAATAAATATAAATCATTTGGAAGGTAAAACAGCTCCTGTATATGTATTTAATCTGTGTATTTAGCTGTTTGCCTGGAGTTCAGCTTTAAGGGTCATTTAAGAGAGATTTGTAAAAATGTGAAGCCCTCCTACAACGTTGCTGACAAAGCTAATTTGCACTGGTTCTTCAACACGCCTCATATCCAGGAGGAGCTGCAGACAGGATGTAGCGGTTTACCTGCACCCCACCTGCCCCCAAGCATAATAGTTTTTTTTATTAGCATGATAGTGAGGAAACTAGCATTTCCAGAGAAACTACAATTACTCACCCATGTCATTGACCAGCACTTCTTCTAGAATCACGCAAGTGGAAAAGTTAATATGAACATTAACTCTTAACAATGAACATTTATTGTTTGCTCCCTTTTGTCTGTTATATATACTGTTGAAAACATTTTGTTATATTGTTAAGTGCAAACAATACCTATTTATCAGAAACTATAGAGTCAGAAAACTTACAGAATTCAAGGTGTCCTGTGCACTCTTCCTGTGTTCTATTTAATAACAGAAACTGGGCAGGGCTGACACTTTCAGTGCACATGAATGCACTTGGTTTAATTTCACAAAAGGGACTTAGGAGCTGAGTGTATTTTTGTTCTTGCAGAGTCTTTAAATGGATAAAATGTGGGGAAATGTGCATGCATTGCAGAAATATACTGCATTTTTTCTTCATTTTGCCCTGACGTACACTTTAAGAAACTTTATCCAATATCTATTGTTTCCCTTAAGGTGGTGCTGGGTGTGTCTGTGTGCGATACTCTACCCCCCTCCTTTGTACCTGAGTTTTTGAAGTTTACAGGCAAATTTATACCCTTTTCCAGTGTGATCAACAGCCTTGAGAAACTTTCAGATGTAACAGACCACACTGTCTTTTTTTATTCAAGTCAAACACGATTGCTGCTTTTATAAATGTTAGTGCTACCTTTAGGAATTTGTTGCACTTATGTATTAAAATAAAGTTTTGTCTAAAATGTCTTTATTTCTGAAAATGTTTTGTAGACTAAACTGCTCTGATTGGAAGAATATCTACATCAAACCACGACATAGCTGGTTAAATAATTGGCTAGAAACAAAATAATTTAGCTAAGAATAAAAAATCTGGCAGAAAAAAAAAGAAAAAATAAATATAAGCCAGTTCAATGTATTTCTGTACATGTTAGTGGAAACAGAGGTGGTATAAATGCTTCAAAAAATGTCAGCTATTAAAACAAATTATATAGTACAAGTGCACTGTACAAAACAAAATTTCAAGGCATTAGGCTCTACTAGGCAAAGAGAACCTTTATAATAATATGTCTCTGCTTAGTTAAAATCCAGGGGTTTCATTTCTTAACAGGGGGGGTTTGCAAACATCAATAAAAAGATACTTAGATTTAATTTATACAAATGAGTTATCCTAGTTCAGATACCTATTACCTAATGCTGTTTTCTTGACCTTGTATGTTTTTTTCCCAACATGCAGGAATGTTTTTGTTACTTATTCCCTGTAAATGGATATATGAGAACTTAAAGTGACATTAAACCCTCAGATTTTTTAACATAAAACAATACTGTAATGTGTGCCTTACTGTAATCCATGGTTGTTTCCCTTCTCTTTGCTGCTCTTCCTTTTAGATCTGTATCTGTTCTCATGCTGGGCAGAACTTCTGTTTTGCAGCAGACTGTCTTGCCTCTGAAATGGATACATGGTGTCTGTGTGTAGGTTTGCAACCTGAGCCAGCACTACAGGAAGAGGCACTCAGTTGCAAAGGGAAGTTCTCCCTCGGCATGAGAAGACATGAGGATTTAAAAGGAAGAGCAGCAAAGAGAAGGGAAACTACAATGGATCACAGTAGGGCACACATTACAGTATTGGTTTATGTTAAAAAATCTGAGGGTTTAATGTCACTTTAATCAAAATCTAATAGATCTGAGGGAGACAAGTATAGGGTATAAATGACACTTATTTCAGTGCCTTCCTTCAGGTTGACAGATTTTAGATAAAGTTGGCTCCCCACGTGTGACACACTTCCGTTCCCAGAACTCTGCAGTATTTTAAATGAAGGAGTCATCACTAAAGAAATCAATGGGTGGCAGAGCTGAGTTTTTATCTGATATGATGGAACACACAGAGATGCAGGTGATTAAAAACCTTACCCTTAGGGGCATATTTATAAACCATAATATAGGAATGATATAGGAATGACGAACTTGCATTCAGGAATGATGAACTTATTATTGAACTTATCCTTATAATAGCAAGGCTTATGTAGACTTACCCTACATAGATCCCTAATGAACGTGTATCTGCATCCTACAATATAGTTTAAATGTATTTAACTGAAGTGACTGAGCTATTCAGTCATGATAGCCAATGACAACTGAAAATAACAGTAATTACAAACAACACATGCACTATAGCTTAGTGAACTGAAATGAATGTCCATTACTAAAACAAACTCATCACCTCAACAAATTAGATCACATCACTTTAAATTTGCTTTCATTTTCCTGATGAATTTAGATTATACATGTTTCCAGAGTGGAAAGCACATATTCTGGGGGAAAAAAAGATATTTGTATATTTGATGTTTTTAATCAATCTCCAGATACCCCATCTGCCACCAACCTCTCTCAAACACAGTAACTACTGTTAAAGTATCACATTTGGCAAATCTGATATTTTCCTGTGATGATAGTTCAGAACAAATATACTGATACAGACAAGGTCAAATAACGCATTCCATGGTTTCAAAAGCTGTAAAATGAAAGATTTTTAAAAAATTCTCTACTCCTGGAAGTAAACAAATTCTCCTGGACAATATACAGTATATAATGAACTCCTTTCTATGCAATATGCCTCTGTGTTACACATATTTAATGGACTGCTTGGCTTGTCCCACTTAGAGCCCCCTAACTTGAGCTTTCTGGTTCATCTTTGTGGTGGTATGAGCAATTTGATAAATGTATTTAATTCTGTGCCATGTAGTCTTCTAACCACTATCTAGTACTTTTGCCCTGCATTTAATATTTATGTACATAGATAGTTATATATTACTTTCATGTGTATGTGCAGTATAATTACATTTCTGTGCTAAGAAATTCCTTTTACAGTGACATCATGATCATAAATAAAGTATTGCTTTTAATGCTTAATTCTGATAATTTTATATTATCTGCAATATACAATGGTGTTACAACAATGTGTTTGTGTATATATTGCAAGATCTAGCTCCAAATAGAGTGTTGTCCTAGGACTCAGTCCACTCAGCAGAATGCAGCTTAGGGTTTTTTGCCCACTTTGTTTTTAAACTTTAAATATTTATTAACATTTTAAACAGAACATAAGGAAATGCAATCCGAGGTAGCAGCTGTACACAGTGTTGCATAACTCTACGTCACAAAAAACGAACAATAGGGGACAAATGTAAATGACAGAAGTACAGATGGTAAGATCGCATGTGGTCCCAGGAAGGAACATGTGAACGCCCACGATGACCGAAGTGATGATACATAAAAGGTGGATTATATTGGGATGCAGTAAAGCACCAAGGTTATAGTCGATAAACAAACATAAAATAGCTGGGGGAACTGGGAGAGGAGAGCAGCCAGTATTGAGAAGGGATATAACAGATAAGGGAACATTCATTGCCCTAATATTGAGAGGAAGGGGGGTATTGCGATCATCATATGGAGCATTGGTACATCTGACTAGCAGGGACATGTACCTGAGATATATCAGGCATACATGAATGGACAAGAAAGAGTAGGAAGGAAGAGTGTAGCAATAATATATTGCAGACTAGAAGGGGTGAAGTGTACAGTAGCAAAAAAAAGGAATAGGGTTAGAGGAGGAGAGGCAAGCTTAAATGAGAAGAAGATAAGGTCAAGCGAAGTACACCATACAGCGAGAATCATTTAGCCAACACTTCCAGTTTTTGGCGAAAATCTTCCCCTTACATTGTACTTTCGCGAAGAAGGATTCCAATTGGACATTGACGATGTCAATTGCTTCAGAAAGAGTTGGGGTGTTAACGTTTTTTTCCATTTTCTGGCTAGAGCTAATCTAGCCACTATAAATGTATGTGAAACAAAGATGCACTGTGAGAGGGGCCAATCATCAATCCCGACACCCAAGAGGGCTAATTGAGGTGAGGGAGCTATCGAGTGCATTCCAGTTATCGAGAAAATGAATCTACAGTTTGCATTCCAGAATTTATGTCGTGATTCACACGACCACCAAATATGATGGAGGGAACCAATTTTTCCACAGTTGCATCAACATAGAGGGGTAGATCTTCGCCAATCTCAGGGGAGTGAAATACCACCTGTAAAATATTTTTTGTAGAGTAATACATGTAGATATCTTTAAAGGCCATGTGATAATTTGGTACCATTGAGACGGGCTTATAGTGAATTGCAACTCACGTTCAAACCATATCATGGATTGGAGTTTTCCAGCTGCAGTTGGTTCGGTGAGCAGTTTGTAGACAAAGGATATGCCTTTAACAACAGCAAAGGGAGTTTGAAAGAAATTTAGAATTTTCCTGAGACAGTAGTTATCTCTTATCCGAAGAGAAGCTAGAAAATGGCGGAGCCGGAGATATTTATACAATTCTTTGGATGGAATGTTATATTGTCGACTGAGGAGTTCAAAAGATAAAATTGTGTCATTGGAGTACAGGTGAGCCAATTTTTCAGTCCATGAGTCATCTAGAATTTAAAGCATTTTTCACAGTAGAGAGAGGGATGTGTTGAAAAATAACTTTTTGCCCACTTTTATTCATCCAACATCTACAGTAACTACAATGTAATAATACTTTGGTATACTGAGTTACTCAGTAATACTTGCAGACAATTTGCAAGGGTAATTGTGCATTTTGTCAGCCACTCCTGCTATGTTTTAGGACATATCTCCTGCATTTAAAATCCTGAGGTAGTTAACCACTTGAGTCCCAGCTGCCATTTTAAAATGGTACTGGAAGAGTGCCTGTTTGCTCCATCATCATTGGGTGCCCATTCTCAGCAGTTTCTGCATGCCCCCTCCAGCACTAGCACTGTATCAATGACAACCAGGGTCCAGCAGTAAGCTCAGGAACTGAAATGATCAGCTTCTGGCCTTCTGATCATTAGACAGATTGCTCCATAGGAACATGCTGTAGATGTGTATGTGAACAGAATGCTTCCACATTCAGTTTACAGTGGGAGTATAGTGATGTAAAGGACTTTCCTGTACATACAGAGGCTACTGCAGCTCTTTCCAGCCTCTCTCTATTGCTGGCTGATTGCAGTCAGAAATAGATCACTATAGATCAATATCAGAAGTAATCTGCTGCACAGATGCATGGGGGTCTGGATCTGTTCTCCAGGATACAAAGGGTAAGAAGAAGGGTAAAAAAAAATGTAAAAAGTGTAAAATATAGGAAAATAGATCAACGGCATATCATATAAATTACATAAAAATATTACCTCACTAGATTAATTCCCAGCTTGCGACAATAATGTTGAATTATATAAATGACATTTGCATTTACTGCATGAGCATCAAATCATATAAGTGAACTCAGCGTTATTCAAATTTTTAGCGATTGTAAACACTTGAAACATTTGTTAACATGCTTAATTGTGCCCTCTTTAACATGATTTAATAGTACCTACCGAAGCATTTTACACATTGCATGTGGCGCAGTGTAGAGTTAAAAGGGGAATAAAGCTCTCCTAAAGCAAAACACATATGTTTGTTTTCAGCTTTACCATTTTGCTATGTTACATAAAAGCTGCACTAATGTTATATCATTAAATTAATGCTTTGCTAATTATATATTGTGGTAAATATACAGTGCATTCAGAAAGTATTCAGACCCCCTTCACTTTTTTTCAATTTTGTTATGTTGCAGTCTGATACTAGTCGTTTAAATTCTTTTTTTTTTCCTATTAATCTACACTCAGTACCACATAATGACAAAGTGAAAACAGAATTTTAGAATTGTCTGTGAATTTATAAAAAAAAAAAAGTGAAATAGCACATGCACTTAAGTATTCAAACCTTTTACCTAGTACTTTGTTGAAGCAATTACAGCCTCAAGTCTTTTTGGGTTTGCACACCTGGATTGGGGGATTTTCTGCCATTTTTCTTTGGAAATCCTCTCAAGCTCAGTCAGGTTGGATGGGGACCGTCGGTGGCAGCCATTGTCAGGTCTCTCCAAAGATGTTCAATAGGGTTCAAGTCAGGGCTCTGGCTAGGGAACTCTATGACATTCACAGAGTTGTCCCTAAGCCACTCCTGTGTTGTCTTGTGTGCTGTGTGTGCTTAGGATCATTGTCATGTTAGAAGGTGAACCTTCGGCCCAGTCTGAGGTCCAGAGCACTGTGGAACAGGTTTTCATTGAGGATATCTCTGTACCTTTCTCCATTCAGCTTTCCCTCAACCATGATCAGTCTCCCAGTTGCTGCTGTTAAGAAACATCCCCACAGCATGATGCTGCCATCACCATGCTTCATTGTTTGGATGGTATTGGGCAGGTGATGAGCGTTGCCTGCTTTCCTCCAGACATAATATTTAAAATGGATGCCAAACAGTTCAATCTTGGTTTCATCAGACCGGAGAATCTTGTTCCTCACAGTCTGAGAGTCCTTCAGGTGCTTTTTTGCAAACTCCATGCGGGCTTTCATTAAGAGAGGTTTCCGTCTAGCCACTCTGCCATAAAGGCCAGACTGGAGGAAGGCTGCAGTGATGGTTGTCCTGGAACCTTGTCCCATCTACACACGGGATCTCTGGAGCGCAGTCAGAGTGACCATCGGGTTCTTGGTCACCTCTCTTACTAAGGCCCTCCTCCCCCAATTGCTCTGTTTGGCTGGGCAACCAGCTCTTGGAAGAGTCCTGGTTGTGCCAAACTTCTTCCACTTGAGAATTATGGAGGTCACTGTGCTCTTGGGAAACTTCAGTGCAGCAGAAATCTTTTTGTTCGCCTCAGATCTGTGCCTTGCAATAATCCTGTCTCTGAGATCTGCAGGCAGTTCCTTTGACCTCATGGCTTTTGCTCTGATACAGTATGCATCGTCAGCTGTGTGGCCTCCTATAGAGAGGTGTGTGCCTTTCCAAATCATGTCCAATCAATTTAATTTACCACAGGTGTACTCCAGTCAAGGTGCAGAAACATCTCAGCAACGATCAAGAGAAATGGGAGGCAGCTGAGCTAAATTTCCAGTGTTGAAAAGGGTTTGAATACTTAAGTACATGTGATATTTAATTTTTTTCTTTTTAATAAATTCACAGACATTTTAAAAATTCTGTTTTCACGTTGTCATTATAGGATACTGAGTGCAGATTAATGAGAAAAAAAGAATGTAAACAACTGTAGTATCAGGCTGCAACATAACAAAATTGAAAAAAGAGAAGGGGGTCTGAATGCAATGGGATGCAAAGATTATGCATTATAATTATGCATTACTACTATTTATTACCCAAAAAAAACCCCAACGAAATAAAAACACCTGTATCCAAATGTTCTATTAAATTAAATCCCTATCTGCCCCAAAACAATATTCTATAATATGTTAGGGGAGACTACAAGCGCTACAAGGGTATAATGTGCGCTCTCAGATAAAAGCATTCTGCCTCCAAATAGCTAATCTCTACTTAAAAAGCTGACTACTAGACTGCCCAGAGGCAACTGTTTCCTCGATGGCCATTCTCAACCAACATCGGAAATCCACAAAGTCAAAAATGGAGAAAAACTTGTAGCAGCCCACAGGGTCATCTTCACCTTCCACTGAACAGTCTGTGAACTCCCCACCACTTTCAGACCAAACAGAGAATGACCAATCTGCAGATCTGGATTCTGAACAGGTCCTAATAATCTGACTGGCTGACCATGTTAAAATGTTTTCTTCAGATGCCATCACGGCAATCCTGACAGAACTTGGCATGTTGACATTACAGACTCGCTTAACCACACTCTCAGTGTGGACCACCAAGTCACTGACCAGCAGCAACCCTGTGCCTTAGAGAAGCAAAATCTTCACCTCCATAATACACTTGCCAAAGTTTGCTCAGGAAACTGAGATAGAGGACAAAACCTGTGGATCGAAGGTGTCTTTAACCATGTCCAACCATCAGACATAGAAATACCTACCTGACCCCTTTACAGAAATCTCACTAACAAATTTAGTGACTGGATAGAGCACACAAATTCACTGGCCCTCACTCTTTCAATAAAGCTAAGTTTAAAGATATCATCCTCCACTTTCACTACTATGCAGCTTAGGACATTGGTGTCAAAGCAAAAAGGAGCTCTCCTTCATACTCTCTTAAAGAGCACCCTCTACAAATATTCAGTGATCTGTCCCCAATTATGCTGATAAAAAGATGTAAGCTTTCCCAATTATGACGGTCCTCCATGAGATAAAGATCCCACACCTATAGGGCTATTTATTTAGATTGATAGCAGTTAACAATAGTATACTGTACACCATGCCATTAAAAATCTAGATGATGGCCTTGTCCTACTCTACAACACACAGGAGAATCCACCTTCCACAACCTCAACAATACCCGACGTCTCCTCATCCTCACACACAAGCTCTCCTATGCATTTCAAGTTGCTTTGGCAACAGTTTCACTGTGACCTGATTTTACTAAATGCTAGTCGTTCTTGCCTTATTGCACCATTTTAGGACTTAAAGCCTTTGTTTATCCTTTTGGAGAGAGACAACCACCTCTGGCTTCTGTCCCAAGTGTATTACCCTCCTTGTGGACGTGCACTGCCAGTGGGACTTCCCTAAGCTCTGGTCCCCCAAGTAAGATGATATGTTTTCCCTCTTCTGTTTCTTCTTTTCTCTGCATTTTTTCCTCTCCCTTTTTCTCCCTCCTTGCCCTTGCCCTTACCTTCACCCCCTTCTTACCATCCCTTGGGTGTCCCTCTTATAATATTACTTTTCTCACCCCCTACAGAAATATTTTCAAGTTGTAAATGTCATACTGGCCTATTGTTATATTGGATATGATAATCTATCCATGAACTCTCCCTTATGGGTTACAGGTACAGAGCATCAAATCTCACAAAATCATTATTTGTGTCTTCTCAATGAATATTTATAAACAATATCTGTGAATGCTTGATCTGTGTGGGTATTTGCCAAAACACTTCTTTTTTTTTTTTACAAGGCAATGTATTTGAGAATAGTTTTCCCCCATGTAATACTGCATTATAGACACTTGATGGTGTGGATGAGCATACAAAAACATTTGAAAATAAAGTGCCTTGTAAAAAAACAAAACATATTTTGTTTTGGCATATACCTGCACAGAATGCACATTCACAGATGTTAGCAGAGTGAATGGCCCTGCATATTGTTTACAAATAGACCTTTAAGGGTTTGAATTCACTTAGGAAAAGATACCTAGTCCTTAAGGAACTAAAAAAAAAACAAAAACAAACATTCTCCAGATATTGTAATTCAAACAAAATAGTTGCGCTGGGAGAAAAATAATAATATTGGCCACCAGCTGCAGCAATGTATGTATAAACGCTGAAGAGATGGACTAGTATGCTGCGCTTGGTTTGATTACTCTATTTGGTTATGAGTGCCCTCTTATATAACATTTGATTGTGAATAAAATATAACACCCGTAATGGTTATTGCATTATAAGTAATAGAAAAGTGATTGTGAATATTACAAACCAATAAACTTTGTGAATAATAAACTTGAATCTTAGTTCTTAAATACTTAGTTGCTTGTGTCTCTTTTCAGTGATTTGTTTCTTAAATGTGAAATATTCCCAATGCTGTGTGGCATGGTGTAGTGAACTCCACTCCACTTCTATGAGTGTAATCACTAAAAAATTTGCAAAATTGATGATGCAAAAACAAAACAAAAAAAATGTAAACCTTTTTCTTATTTGAACCCCACTTTTTTAAACACCTGGGTACTACAACTTTTATATAATTTTTTATAGATTGTTTCCTTCTATGTAGTATGTTTAGATTGTGTTTGACTTGTTTTGATTATAGTTTTAAATGACAGGGTGTGGCACAGGAATTTTTTTTAAATCATCACAAAGGTACTGCAAGAGTAATCAGAAAACTTCATATGTACTATAAATACATATTCTACAGAACTGGTGATGGGCTCGGGCGTGTTCGCAGCTCCACGTGCCGAGCCCGCCAGGAAGCTGACAGCGCCAATGACAGGTACTTAGACATTATCCCAGTCCGCAGCTGCAGAGATCGGGATAGGGGGGGCACACGGGGGGAGCAAAGCATAACACAGGGGGGGCAATTGCCCCCCCTTTCTCCCCTGTAGTGATGCCTATGTCTATTACCCTCCCAATTTTAGTATAATCAACAAACATAGAAACAGGGGTATTGACGCCCTCCCCAACATCGTTAATAAACAGGTTAAATAGTATTAGGCCTAAATCATGCCATCTCTTTTTTCTATAGTAAACATCCTATTTCGCCTCTGCAACTTCTAAATCCGCAGGAGTAGTCTTTTAACATTTTAAGACAAATCCCTGTCAACCAACACCCATCCTACCCTCCACTGCTATCTTGTTGACTGTGATCTACACCAACCTTCTCTGCAAAGATAACTACTTTTTGTGCAGAAACAACCCCAAAATGAATGGCCTATGAATCCATGACACTAAGGTTAAATTCTCCACATATGCAGATAATATGCTGTTCTCCTTCATCAACCTGATATTTGCTTTGCCATACGCTGCCACATTTAAAGTATTGTTATGTTAAAAAGGAAAAAAATCAAGCACTGTTATGCGTTCTAACAACGAATCCGCAGCACATGTGAATGGCGTACACCACAATCTGGTGCATGTGTATGTTATGTGTGTGTGTGGGGGGGGGGAGGGGTGTGTGTTTTATTTTCTTTTATGTATTTATTTTTACTGTTGGGGGGGGGGCTACGGGGAAATATTAGGGGTCTAAACAGACCCCTGACATTTCCCTTTTTAAAATAGAAAAAGAAATTGAGGACACAGAGTTCTCAACCTCTTTTTCTACAGCCTCAACACTTAATGAATGGAAAGCACTCAGTACAGAGGCTTCCCGTTCATAACTGGTGATAGTAAAACATTTACTATCATCCAGTTTATGAATTGGTAGAAGCCTGTATACGGAGGCTTTCGCCCATTGAGAAACTCATGAATGAACAGGAAGTGATGTAAAGCACCTCTCTCTCTGTATACCCTCTCTCCCTCTGTATACCCTCTCTCTCTCTGTATACCCTCTCTCTCTGTATACCCTCTCTCTCTCTGTATACCCTCTCTCTCTGTATACCCTCTCTCTCTCTGTATACCCTCTCTCTCTGTATACCCTCTCTCTCTCTGTATACCCTCTCTCTCTGTATACCCTCTCTCTCTCTGTATACCCTCTCTCTCTGTATACCCTCTCTCTCTCTGTATACCCTCTCTCTCTGTATACCCTCTCTCTCTCTGTATACCCTCTCTCTCTGTATACCCTCTCTCTCTCTGTATACCCTCTCTCTCTGTATACCCTCTCTCTCTCTGTATACCCTCTCTCTCTGTATACCCTCTCTCTCTCTGTATACCCTCTCTCTCTGTATACCCTCTCTCTCTCTGTATACCCTCTCTCTCTGTATACCCTCTCTCTCTCTGTATACCCTCTCTCTCTGTATACCCTCTCTCTCTCTGTATACCCTCTCTCTCTGTATACCCTCTCTCTCTCTGTATACCCTCTCTCTCTGTATACCCTCTCTCTCTCTGTATACCCTCTCTCTCTGTATACCCTCTCTCTCTCTGTATACCCTCTCTCTCTGTATACCCTCTCTCTCTCTGTATACCCTCTCTCTCTGTATACCCTCTCTCTCTCTGTATACCCTCTCTCTCTGTATACCCTCTCTCTCTCTGTATACCCTCTCTCTCTGTATACCCTCTCTCTCTCTGTATACCCTCTCTCTCTGTATACCCTCTCTCTCTCTGTATACCCTCTCTCTCCCTGTATACCCTCTCTCTCCCTCTGTATACCCTCATTGGATTCAGGTGTTCAGTGAAATTTCCTTCCTACTAAATATTCCACGGTCAACTGTTAGTGGTATTATGACAAAGTGGGAGCAACAGCAACTCAGCCATGAAGTGGTAGGCCACGCAAAATGACAGAGTGCGGTCAGCGCATGCTGGAGTCAATAGCTACAAACTTTGTGTGGCCTTCAGATTGGCACAACAACAGTGCGTAGAGAGCTTCATGGAATGAGATTCCATGGCTGAGCAGCTGCATCCAAGCCTTACATCACCAAGTGCAATGCAAAGTGGTGTAAAGCACGCTGCCACTGGACTTCTCTGTCTGGCAATCCAATGGACATGTCTGGATTTGGCGGTTGCCAGAACGATACTTACCTGACTGCATTGTGTAAAGTTTGGTGAAGGGGGGATTATGGTGCGGGGTTGTTTTTCAGGGGTTGGGCTTGGCCTCTTAGTTCCTGTGAAGGGAACTCTTAAGGCATCAGCATACCAAGACATTTTGGACAATTTCATGCTCCCAACTTTGTGGGAACAGTTTGGGGATGGCCACTTCCTGTTCCAACATGGCTGTGCACCAATGCACAAAGCAAGGTCCATAAATACATGGATGAGCGAGTTTGGGGTGGAGGAACTTAACTGGCCTGCACAGAGTCCTGACCTGAACCCGACAGAACCCCTTTGGGATGAATTAGAGCGGAGACTGTGAGCCAGGCCTTCTTGTCCAACATCAGTACCTGACCTCACAAATGTGCTTCTGGAAGAATGGTCAAACATTCCCATAGACACACTCCTAAACCATGTGGACAGCCTTCCCAGAAGAGTTGAAGCTGTTATAGCGGCAAAGGGTGGGCCAACCCAATATTGAACCCTACGGACTAAGATTGTGATGCCATGCCATTATATACATATGTATATAATCTCAGGATTGTGTAGGTCACAAAACGTTTTTTTTTTCAGATTGTAGTAAGTTCCTCTGGAATCTAGAGACTTTGTAGAACTTTGGGTGGGATAAAACCTGCATTAGTAGGCCCACATCTTTACAGGTAGCCAGACCTCATTATTAGTCTCAGCTGTCCACAGGGGTGCTTAGGGGTGCTGATAGAGTAATGAAAAGGTACAAAGTCCGCCTGTTTGTTTTTTTGGGGAACCCATTAAGAGCCTGAGTTTAGTTTAAAGATGATATGGGTTTAGTTAGTTGTTTGAATTAACAGATGTTTTGTTTATGTTATGCTATGGACTTGCTGTAGGAATATGGTATATACACACAAAAACCTATAAACATGTAATTCTTTAAAATAATGTAGGTTTTTTTCTTACATGAAATAAGGGCTATAAAGTTTAAGAATAAATTACATACATTTCTTAGACTTTCTTCATTATACAGAATAACAAGCAAAGGTATTTTCCATTCATGTTTACATTTTCTTAATATGAAATTTTTTACATTAATGCCCTTGTGATTGGCATGTACTTTGATAACAGTGATGAATTATTGATCACTAGATGGAATTTTGATTACTACAAGTCTGTGTACATATGATGGTCTCAGCACATCCAAGCTGTACAATGTACAAACTCTGTTAAAGTAATTGCACATGGTGTTTTTTCATATATGCTTTATTATTTATGGTCAGGAAAAAAACAACATTTTTTTTTTTCCTGTTTTCTAGTTAGATACATGTGAAATAATCAATTAAACAATACATTACTTTTCTACAAGGCAAAAGTGATTTACATATAAATAATCAGACAATAATAATAATAATGTTCAGACAAAGGAGGTGAATTTTGAAGTTCAACCTCTAGTTAAACCATATTCAAACATCCAACAAAAACAAATACCACAAATTGGTTGCTGCATTACAAAAATCCCTAAACCCTTCAAAGAGCCATGTGTGTGTACATTCCTACTACAAGACTTTGAAAAGTTACTTTTGGAGGTTGCAGTTTGTTCAAAATCAAATCAGGCTGGGGTGCTGTAGGTAAAAAGAACAGGGGGAAGTCAGTGTTAAGATTAGATTTTCCAGTCTGTCCTACCTCAAATATCTAAGCTCTAGATCAATTATTTTCCAATTTCCTGAGGGACACATTCCCTCTTGTCTGCCCTACTTTTCCTACTTTCAAACTCTTAGCCTCCTTAAGCAGGATTTGCCCTGATTTCACTGGCTTACAGGTAGTAGGTTATCTTCACACACTCTGCATGTTTGCAGATAATATTTTACTATTTCTTACAAACCCCAATACTTCTCCCAAATATATTCCAAATCCCTTCTAAATCAACCTTAGTATCATGCTTCTGAGTTAAAGGAGCACTATGGGGAGAGTGTTTGTGTTTGATGTAATTATGGATCTTAACATACATATGGGTATAAACGAAATCTTGTATAGCCAAGAAAATATTATATTGCCCAAAGGTATCAAATGACCTTTTGAGTCTCATGCATTGACACATATTGTGACACATTATTGACACATTATTGACACATACATGTGGCTCAGCAAGTTCAGTTTGAGCTAAGGCATTCTACACAAAACATACCAATTTGGGTAAGCTTGTCCCATCTTGCTTACAATATGTTTCAAATTCCTATTCACCTATATGCTTTGGGAACTGGCAGGAATCAAAGCAGTTTACTGTTTATGATACAGTATATAGCAGTGGACTTTCCAAAATTCAGAAGATTCATGGTGGTAACACTCTTCTACCACCTTCCTGGTCTACAAAACCACGCACATTCCCATCACACACCCCCACCCCCCCCCACCCCCCCCCCCCCCCC
>NW_017306739.1:1116224-1131961 GCF_000935625.1 Nanorana parkeri
CCCCCCCACCCCCCCTTCTTCACCCATTTATTTTTTCACTTCTTAACTACCAAACCTAAACTCTATTTCCCCCTTCTTAATGCTAGGACAAATTTTATGATTGGATATTACCACCTACATTTCTCAAATACAAAAAAAGCACTCCATACGAGCTTACATTTATGAATGCAGGCCCTCGCCCCTTTTACACTTTCAGCTTGAGTATTGTCAATACCTTTTGCAAACCATGTATTATTATATAACACATCACAGTTCCAAAATATAGTTCCCAAGTAGTTCAAGCTATCACCACTTGTATACTTGATATTTTCCCATTGCATTGGAGGCATTAGCATACTTGTTTCAGACAACCTTGTGATTCAAAATATGTGTCTGCCTAAAAATGATTAACAGGTAGTCTGTTTAGGATAGCCAATTGATGTATACTGTATATACCTAATACAAAATGGAAAATGTTAATACATGAATGAGACGACACCTTTACTCAGAATTTATGCATTTGAACACAATGATGCATTAATTTGTCTGCTGTATTATAAATACAATGTTTTTGCTGGTGTCAAAGTGATTAGAAAACAACACTTCTACATACGGTGAAGTAATCAGTGTAAAGTAACCATAGCAACTGTTCTCCATCTACTCTGAGTCATCATAACATGAAAAGAATGAATCACAGTAATTGTAGGCCACTGACCTTTGAACAAGCAATAAATTCAGACAAACTCCATAATAGTCATAATACTCTCTCACACCCACAAATTAGTTTCTAACCAAAAGCCAATATCTCTATATAACACTAGGTCACACTCGTCGCAAAACTTGTATAGCTAATATTAGGGTGCTAATTAAGTAAATAACAGTGATTTAGGTTTAAGATTAATATTCAGTAATTAAACTATTTTTTTTGCCAAAGGCAACTTAGCAACTAAGGCACTTAGAAAAATGTTGTAGAAGACTGCACAACTCACACATTAAAATAAGTAACATGTAACAACCATCTTACAATGCCATTGTTTTATAAATTTTGTTTATAATTTTTGCTACAGCTTTGCTAAAAACAGATACTGACTATATTTAATAACAATATGGAATAATTTTCCCCTTTTTTCTTATAAACCCATCTCAAGACAAATATGCTGATCAGGGAGATGCAAAGCCAGCCCCACCTCTATGATCCAGCACAAGTTCTACAAGGACCGTGAAAGAATACATTTCTATTTTGACGGGCCATTCCTGAGAAATTAAAATGTGCTTTTTCTGCTTTTAATACTGTTTTGTGGGTAAATAAACAGATGGATTTAGTGTACTGTGATGTTGTGGTGTTTATCTCTTACCACATCTTACCCATGCATATTTTTAATTTTTTTTACCTGGTACAATGACCTGCGTGCAACTTAAAGCCCAGTCTCCCAACCTACAACCTGAAGGCCACATGCTAGCTATTGTTACGTGGTTTTGGACATTGGATGCCAGCAGTTTGCACTGGGATCATTGATTTGTAAAGGTGTTGTAGCAGTGATCACTGTAAACCTCCTGTAACATTCTCCCAGTCTCAGACTATATGCTGTCTTCAGTCCCCTACGCAACCTTTAGCATGTCCAATGTTTTGTAGGAGCAAACAGTCCTCTCTAGCGCTACATATACACAACATTATCTACAGCTCTTTAGTGATGTATGCATCTGCAATTGTGGCCCAGTATACATTGTAATTTGACAAGTGATTACTTAACACAAACACTTTTTGGAAGAACATTTTTTTTCTCAAAATTAATTCCATATACAAATAATAATAAAACAAAACTATATGCTTTTTAGCTGCCAGGAGACCTGGCCTACAAATAACTTAAAATACTGCACAATTATTGTGGTTTGTAGTACCACTTCTGCTTCCCCATGTGGCAGTCCATTGGGCCCTCTGGACTGAATGCCCTAGGGAGTTCTCAAAGAAGTACCCATCTCTCTGCCTGACAAAACTGTACAACACACATGCTGCCTTTACTGTATTAGGGTGAATTGTGGTGTGCAACATGCACCATTTATTGGCCAGCATGCCAAATGTACATTCTACCATTTGCCTGGCCTGGAAATGTTTCTGTCTCTAGGTCGTGTTTAGAATAGGGTGTAAAAGATGCTCCCCCAAGGCAAATGCTTCCATCACCAAAAAAATAATGGCAGAGGTGGTTCTGTGGTCAATGGAAGCTCTTGATTTGGAGGCAGATCAAGGGCATTAGCAGCGAGCATTTGGCCAAATTTTGCTGTCACGGCGCTCCTTCCAGCCTGTCCCCCCCTCCGGTGGACATTGGAATGTTACTTAACCCCCTCACATCTATACACAGTGTATAGATGTGATAATTTACTGGACCTTAAACAACGGCAGGGGAAAGACATTCCAGGGACTGGTCTAAGAAGAAGCCGGCTTGAAGCTTTTGGTGAGTATAACTTTGTTTTGTTTTTTTGTAACCTAGCACAAATGGACAGTTAACCCCACTGCACGGGTTAATAAAAAATTCCTGGAGTTCTTCTTTAAGAGATGCTGATATATATATAACATACATGAATATTGTGATGTTGAGCTGCGGAAATTAACAATTAATTTCTCGATTAATCGATAATCTTTTTGATCGATTAAAAATGTTTTGATCGGTAATGATCGGACATCGACATCACAGGACTCCTCCCCCCTTCCCTAAGTGGCTCAGTTGGCTAACGAAGGGAAGGTGGAGGAGTCCGGTGACGTCGATGTCTGTGACGTCACCGGATCTCTGACGGGACTCCCGGAAGACCCGGAAGCCGGCGGAGAGGTGAGTGACACTGCATTTTGATGCCACAAGCCCCCAGCGAGATGTTTTAGATAATTTAGATGTAGAGCTAAAATAAATGAAATCATCCACTCCCACTGCTTTAGGCATTACAGTTTTTATTCACAGCTGTGGTACAGGGAGGATCTCTAATTCATACCCAAACTATCCTGGTAAATAATGTGGGCTAAATGCTTATGGTTAACTAGTACTCATACGTATACTAAGGGTACGCTCTTCCAGGGAAGTAATGAAGCTGTTTAAATAAATAATTTCTATAGTGCTGACAATGCTGTGCTTTTACATACTGCACATTCACATCAGTGCCTGTCCAAGAAGCCTACAATCTAAGATCCCCATGTCACATACTGTCCCCGGACTCCTCCCCCCTTCCCCAAGTGGCTCCCTTCAGCTAACGAAGGGAAGGGGGGGGGGGAGTCAGGTGACGTCGATGTCCGTGACGTCACTGGACACCTCTCCCCTTCCCTTTGTTAGCTGACGGAGCCACTTGGGCTGGTGATCTGTCGACAGTCTGGAGTTAGGTCTGGAGTTATGGATGTTGTGCTATATGGTACTTATAACTTTATTGCCCCAAGTTCAACTGGAGGCCAATCATGTAATTATGAGTGCCAGGCCCTCTTGTGTTTAACTAGATCTGTTAAGTGTTACTTGATTTGTGATCTGTAATTATGCCTGCTTTGCACTGCTTTATACTGTATAAAAGCCTTGATGATGTGACTCCAGTCATTAAAATAACTCTATTTTGTGTCCACATAATGGATGCCAACAAGAGTTGTAAACACATATTAACGCAGATAAAAACTTAATTTTGCAAATTTCAAAAGCGGTATTATGATTGATACTGGGGAAGCAGGTTTGAGAGTTTCCAGTACTTTAGAATTGCTGGGGATTTGGAGATCTTGAAAATATATTTTTTTTAAACTGGACATGGTACTTGGTGAATACTTTAGCTGACTGGAGCTTGTTTACCCACAGTATAACAAACAACTAAACAACTGTAGGGTACCATGACTAATAAAGGACTGTACAGTGTTTCATTGCTCTATATGGTTTTATAGCTGTATGGGGCTCAACCGCAGACAGGCACACAGGGTTGCTCTGCTATGCATAATAAACTTAATTCACTGTTATAAGAAATATATTATCTGGTCCATAAATCTCAATAGCAACTAGCCTACCACAATGTTAGACTAAGGATTTCACTCCATAGGGCATTGCACATTGCATTTTATGAATTGGACAGGTTGCAGTGTGGAGCCTGCTATGCTGCATTATGTTCAGAGAGCTCTCCATAATCAGAGGAGAGCCGAGCATGTGACTTTGACAGGTTACACCGTTACACGATCGGGCTCTCCTCTTGGATTTTTGTTTTATTCTCCTCCATTTTAACAATAGCACTTTGCTGGCCTCAAACTTTTGAAGCTGGCAAAGTGCTAAGTACATCTATAAAGCACATCACTTTACTTTATAAAAGTGTGTTGGTGTTTTTTTTTGTTTAGTTTTTTTAAGAACAGGGGGCCACGGTAGGGTTATACTGCTGTTTTTTTAATCGGTCCCTTAGAGAGTGGACGTTGACTAACATTTTGGACAGTCTGTGCGGCCTATTCAAAAAGGGTTCAATTTGTCTATCCTCCCTATATAGCTATCTATCTATCTGACTAAAAACAGTGCAAGAAAGTATAACAATTAAGAAATTAATACTTCATATTTAGCATGTGTGTTGCACTGGCTTACTTAGCATGTGTGTTGCACTGGCTTACTTAGCATGTGTGCTGCACTGGCTTTGATAAAAGAAATTGGTCATGTGTAGAAACACTGTGTTTGTTATGTGTTTGCACTTAGGATCGTAAGTGCAAGTATGAGCGCGACATAGCATGCATTAGCACATGTGTTAGCTTTCATGGACTTGTGTCCCTGATACTGGGTGTGTTCACTGGAGGGTGGAGTTTGGAGGGTATATAAACATCTTCTTTTCTGCCGACAGGTGCTGTGTCTTATCGCCAGCAACCCCAGAGCTAAATACTTATCTGCTGTTAGTTGCCTGTCTGTTGCAGATCTGGATTGACCTGATCACTCTCTTGCCTGCTGCCTGCCATAACCCCTGCTTGAACTTGACTATTCTGTTGCCTGCTAACTGCCAGAACCTCTGCCTGGATCAGACTAATCTCTCACATGCAGCCTGCCTCAACCCCTACCTGGTGTCCGTTTGCAGCAACAAAGGGTTCCAGCCCATCTCCATCATTAGGAGCTCTGGTAAAGACCAACTGTCACTTAAACTCTGCCACTTGTTTGAGTCCACATCACCTGCCAGAGGGAACTATAACAGTGTTCCCATGTTTATAACACTTTGCAAATGGAAGTAGATTTTCAACATACTATTATTATGCGCATTCATCTGCCTATTTAGCTTGTGTGCAGATTTATGAAGTCACGTCCCTACCTACTATCCTACATCAGCATGTTCTTTGGCAGCACATTTGTATGCAGCACCCCTGACTAGCTTTCAGTCCCACCCCTCCTGTTCCCAGAGTTCTGTGATAGAGGGGCTTGCATTGTGCTAATACCAAGTGAAATTCTGGTACTTAGACAAGCTGAAAAATAAATAAAAAGTTTCATGATTTATTACTGAATACAGAGCTGTATAAATTTGCCTTTCATATATCTGCCTAGGGTTCAGTGTAGGGGAGGAAATATCTCCCAAGAAAGGGCTGAAATCTACCCCATAAAACAGAAGCAACACTGTACTGAATCTAGAAGGTTTCAATTATGCAGCGCCAACACAGAATAAATCAATATGTTATACAATGTGAACAATGTAACAGTGACTGTACAATATATTGTGAATCATGATTGTTCCGTGAAACAATGGATTATAAACTGTATCAAAAATGATCAAGTATGAAGGCTGCAGCAAAAATGACCATATAGGTCAAGACATAAACATATTGCATAATTGAAAATGTTTACTGTACTGAATCTGTTAGGTCTAATAACTAAACCAGATTAGAATTGTGCCAGCCCTTTCTGTGAGAATCAGAATATTACAAATAATGTTATGTTGCTCAAAGAATCCTGCATATTATGTTAATTATTTAACAGTTAGGAGAGAGACAGCAACTGTGGTTCAGCAAAGATGTAGACAGCAACTGTGGTTCAGCAAAGATGTAGACAGCAACAGTGGTTCAGCAAAGATGTAGCAACAAACTATAATACACCTCAAAAGAAACATTCATATTTAAATACATAAACTTACAAACTGTGTTAGATCATAGCCTCATAGACAAAAGAATTTAGGAGTTTTCAGTATTATAAAAGCACCTTTTATCTGCGTTAATATATTTTTTTTTCCTTGTAGTCTTTAGGATTTACTGGTTTCATTTTTAAATTTATTAAAGTCACATTGTTAACAAATGCATATTACAGATTTATAAATAACATTTTGGGGTTCATATAAAGTGAACTTGTCACTTTGTCCCTGATTCCCCACTTGGCTGTTAAGAGTCCTGTAGGAGGGAGGAAGGATTTGTGAGTGTTGGCATGGTAATCTAAGTTGGTGGGAGGAATACAGTGGTTGACACAGTAGGGTAAAGTGGAACTGTGTTGCCTTGAGGAAGAGACCCTTTGTGGCTCTGAAACATTGGCTTTTAAAACTATGTTAAATAATTTTGTAACAGAATTTACGTACCTAAGTACTAAAAGTAACTAAAAGTAAGGCAAACAGTTTTGGTTTTTTTTCAGAAATGTTGGTAGGTTTTTCTTTTCACAGCACTGAAAACTAAAAAAATGGCATAGTAATGAAAGGGTATTTATAGGGTGGTACTCAAGAGATTAAACTGAGGGTTCATTTGGGCTTTAAATCTGGTTGTTTTGGATTACAATTTCATGTGCATTCTGATCATTCTGGGCACTTTTTGGATTCAGTTACCAGTAAGTTCCTATTTAAATAATCATGCAGGCACAGAAATACAGTAATGTCATTTAGTGTTACTTTAATTCCTTTGCAAATGTCTTTTCTTCATCACATATGTTTTGTTTTAGTAGCATTAAAGTTTAGTTCATGACTTTCAGAAGGTCAGTATTCCGGCTCTATGATACAAGCCTTTCCATTTTAAACCATGATGCTGTGATTATTTTTTTTTTATAAATTCTTTTATTTTTGTGACATAGCATGTTATGTCAGTTACATACAATAAAAGGGACAAGTACACATAGAAATTATAAACAGGCATGTGTGGGAAGGGCATGAAAATCCCAGGCATTCGGTATTATAAGTAGCGTCTCAAGGCAGTACAGTGAAATTGGTATGAAAACATTGAACTGTAAGCAAGACATCTCCAAATTCTGGAGTCGAGCACTCCTATCCCCTCGGGGGGAAGCTCCAACTTTTAAATGGTCCGTAAATAGCATAGATATCATATCATCCACTTTGCGAACCATAAATAACCACTACCTCGAGGAAGGTGAATACCTGAGGGGGGAGAGATACTTGAATGCTGAAGGGAAAAAAAAAGGGAGGGGGGGTAAGGAGAGGGGCAGAGAGGCAAGGTAGAGCATAGAGAAAGTCATGCTGTGATTATTAATAGCAATAAAAATGCAAATGACAACTTCCTTTATATGCTGCATGTAAATTGGCACAGGTCTCAAAAGTGATAGTCTGGCTAAAATATGTGGAGTTTCTGTGTGATTAACATTTTGGTAGATGGTAAAAATAAGGGGTGCTCGGGTATTTTGGGTTCAAAAAGGATTTTTCTTTTTTTGAAATGACGCCAATCATGAATGCAGGTTCAATGATGGCTTCAAGTTCCTTGGTGAAGGGAGTAAGTGGATCTTGTGAAAGAGGTTTGTAAGTGTGTGAATCTGAGAGTAACCTTAGTGCTTCTTTGGTATGGTTGGATCTGTTTTGGATGACTGTTCCGCCTCCCTTATGTGCTTGTTTGATCACAATATCTTTATTTTTACCAAATTCTTTCAGGGCTTTTTGTTCGTTCTGGGAAAGGTTGGGATATTTTTTGGCTTTGGAGCATACCTTTAAGAGATCTGAGTATACTACGTGATAAAAAGTATCGACGAATGGGCCTTTTGAATGTACGGGATAAAAATTGGATTTAGGTCTGAGAGAGGTGTGAATGATTTCAGGATTAGCCATGGACTCAATATTATAGTCATAATCCAACTCATATGCCAACTCATATAATATGTTTAGAATGTCTCCATTGAGGTTCTTGACTATGTTGAGTGCAGTCTCATCAAGTGAATCAGGAGCGTTACTGGTAGTGATGGTGTTAAGGGCTGTTGAGTAATGGCGTTGTAATGTATTATTAATGATTAGATGACACTACTCCTTTCCAAGTAACACTTGTCTTTATACAAACAGTTACAACTGTACACACACACACCTAAAGAGGTTTTCTACATAACGGCTTCCAAGCCGTTCACCAGCTGCCTGGAATAACCCTCCAGGCAAGACTGACCAATGACAGCCGTCGACGATCGTAAACCACGCCCACCTGTCCTTTTTTTAAACCACTGTATTTCCTGCCAGCTCCAGTGCACGATCTCAGAACTATTTCTGGCTTGACAAAGAGGTACCGAGCCTCGAAACGCGTAGCCACACCGACCACTCCACGGACCGCAAGGTCCCCTAGCCTGTAGCTTACTTTTTAACCCCTTGCATAGCGACCACTGCTCCACTGTCAGAACGGTGTACAGCGGTGCTCCTGCTCCCGATCAGCCGACGAGTGGCAGCCTGGCCAGCTGAGCTCTCATTGCACCTGACGGTGAGCGTCCTACTACACGCACAGTGTACTTCGCCTCAACTGGTCATCTGGCCACAAGATTCACCTTCCAACATCCATGGACTGAACAGAAGCCCCGCAGCCCGGAGCTCACTCCCACACAGACCAGCCACAGATTCCGCCCTGCGAGCCATGCTGACAATTAACGGCAAGATACCGCCTCGTCCGTCCAAAAGTGAGTCTGCATCAATAGTTACACTGTATCTTTTAACTGTTAAACTGTTAAACACCCAGTATTCCAGGGTTGTAGCGCTCCTTCTTTCATTGTTTCCTTCATATGACAAACATCCCCACAGAGAAATACCAAAAAAATTATGTTACCTCATGTTCTGAACGTGACCAAAATTTAAATACCAAGGCACTGATTTGGCTGATTGAAGAAACTATGAGTGTTAAGAACCATTACTATCAGTTACTAACTACCATAACTCCATTTGGGCAGACGTGCTGACCTTCAGACACTCATAAACATACATGGACCTACTAATTTCTGTCTTTTTGGACATTCTGCAGCCTGAGTGAACCTCAAATTGTGCAAGGAAACATATATGTGTTGTTAACAAGGTGGTCCCCTGCATTTTTGTATATCTCTTTATCTTTTTATCTTTGTATGTATTAGGTTGTAGAGCTCTAGGTGACTATCAATAGGTCTCAAAGAAGACTCAAAAAAACAAGATACAATTGTAACTACTTACTGTTTGCAGCCTATGGGCAGTTTGTTGAGTTACATTTTGGAAATTATAGATATGAGCTGATTGATTGCCTGCACAGCTGCTCCAGACTGTGTCTGCTCCAGTTTTGATAAATTCCCCTTCATGGCCCTTATGTTTTTACTATGTTATACACATATAAACCTCTAAAAATACCCAAGGTAAATAATGAAACATATAATAATAATTTTAAACATTTAATAAAATAGTGCAAAAGGCACAATTTCACTGTATGTAATTTATATTGGCAAATATACTGCATATTGGCAAAACTGTAATTTTTATTATTCATACTTAATATTATCTACTCATAGATAACACAACCAAGACTGCTGAGTTTTGGTGACAATTAGAATGAGACATGGAAGGATGCCTTGGGCTCTTTTTGTGATTGCAGTAGTTACAGCATACTTAGATGGAACCTCATGTTAAACTAATTTTTCTTCTGTAAGAGTGATGCAGCTTTATTGTGATTCTAACTGAGAAAACAGCTGGAAGCATAGATTTCCTCCTGAAACTACCAGAGCAGCAAAATACTATTAGCTTTTAGATAAGTGAATCAACCTGTCATTGAACAAACATGATCTCCCAGCAGGCATGGTCTGGATTGTGGTCGATAGCTCAAAATATGTGCTCTTTTATTAGAAAGCAGGTAAGCAGAGGGAATTCATTTAATTAATCTTACAACCCTGTGAACCAGTGAAGAATGCTGCAATTTTTCAACCTAGTACATTAATCTGATTTGAAAAACGAAGCTGTCTTTCTAATTGTAGACAAATGTAAGAGCATATATAGGTTATATTTAGCATTTGGTCATCTGGCATGATCTACTTCCCAGGGACAAGCAGAAATTAATTTTTTAAAAATACTATAGCTTTCAAATGAAATTCACATAATAAAATGGAAATTCAACAGCTTTCATTTTACATCATTAATATACAAACTAAACACATTTGTAGGCCACATTTCATAATTGTCAGCACAAAGTTAATTATTCTCTGAATGTTTTGTTTATTAATATGGACATATTTATATGGACTTTATATGAACCCACTATAAAGGACATAGTAACCCTACAAAAAAAGCTCATATTTAGTAATGAGCTAACTTGCTAAGGTTCAATTGGTGAACCCGCTGAAAAGTTTGCCAGTTGCGATCTTTAATCTGAACCCCATTAAAAATAATGGATGATAAATCTGGAAAATCAATTCATGCAATTTTCAAAGCTAATATGCAAGGGGTTATTTGTTCCTTCTACAAAATGAATATATGGTTTTCTTCTGTGCTGCTGCTTGTCCAAACGTTTCTCACTATCCTCCTTTCTAAATCAGGGATCTGTGCCAGATCTGAGCATCAGTGCCCTTTCCACCTTTACACTTCATTTTGCATTATGCCTCCCCGCATCCTTACTACCTCTCCCAAAGAAGTGTAGCAGGAAGAGCCACTAAACATAGCTTCCTGGACCCCCATGGATTACTTGTGGATTACTGGTTCTACAAACTGGAATGGTTGCCTGACTGGCCGTTGCCAGTGTTTTCTCAAGTGTTTTCTAAAAGAGAACGCAGCACAGCAGGTGCCACTGTTTCCTCCAAACAAGCATAGCTATGCATTGCAAGTGTCAATATTCTTCCATCAAAATGCCAGGTCATTTGATGTAATTTGATGATGGAGCTGCAACACAATTTTTAGAGCGGATTAGTCTCCCACATTTATCTTCTGATCAATTATCCTCCCTCCCTCTGATCAATTATCCTCTCTCCTGAGGAAATTTTGCCAGTCATTAAAGGCTTATCTTGATGCAAGGCTCTTGGGCCTGATGGCTACACGGCAGACTTCTTTAACATCCTACAGGAGGATATAATTGATTCCCCACATAGTTTGTATAATGATATTTGGGAGGGGGGTCATACCCGGTCACCGGGAAAGAAGCATACATTAAACTTTTACTGAAGGAGGGCAAGGACCCTACCCACCCAGGCTCTTACAGACCAATCTCTTTGCTGAATCTTGAGGTAAACATTTTTTCCAAAATTATAGCTAACAGATTGGCAACTATTTTGACTTCACTTATCCATCTGGCACAGGCTAGTTTTGAAAAAGAGACAAACGCGGGTCACGAATCTGTTAAAAGTATTGCTGGCTTTGGGAATGGCTCATTCCTGTCCGACCAAAGACTTGGCCATTATAGCAATGGACGCAGAAAAAGCATTTAATCTTCGATGGCGGTTTAAAGTCTTTACTATTTTTGGCTTCCCGGGTAGGGTAATTTCCCTCTTGCTACAAATGTATGCCTCCCCGGTGGCAGGAATATTGACACATGTTCTCTCCTTTTCTATTGGGGAAAGAAACACATTCGGGCTGTCCCTTATTGCCACTGCTGTTCAACCTAGCTTTGGAGCCCTTAGCAAGACATGTTTTACTTAGCCCTGACTTGCATAGTATTCAGGTGGGCAGGGAAGATTTGAGACTTGTCTTATTCGCAGACGATTTTCTTTTATTTATCTCACGGCCTATGAAGGATTCTTTGGTGCTACAGGAGCTATTCACTTACTTCACTACCTTCTCCGGATTTAGGGTGAATTTTATGAAGAGTGAAGTTCTCACCCTTTCTGGCATGGCTAACATTGACTGGGGCTGTTTAAGGTGGAAGGAGATATTGCTCGTGTTACGAAAGCCATGACAAATTTTATTTGAGTGAGGGGGGAGCCAATCTCCCTAATATTAGGCTGTATAATATTGCCTCCCTATTGAGACATGCAGATGATTGGCTGACCGATGCTTCTACCTATTCTAATACCTCTCTAGATGCTGAGTTTATCGCTCCATGCATATCAAAGCTATCCTCCACCGCAGGATCTCCAAACTTCCCCTGGATATTCAACAAATCGTGTTGTATAGGGACAAGATTGTAGCTTGGAGAGAGGTTATGGAGGGCTTTTAAACTGTCCCCTTTATCTCTCCAACCATAGTCCTTTACTACAAAATCCAATGTTCCCTCAGGGAATAGATTATGCTGCGTTTCCGTACTGGTAAAGGTTAGAGAATGTGGAAGCAACTATTTCACCCCCGCACCTTTCAACCATATTTGTTTCAGGATATAATGCATCGTTATCAAATTCCCTCCCATAATTTTTTGCATTATAGGCAGATCACCAAAACGTGACAGGCTATCTCTAGTGATGACACTACTTTTTTTTTTATTATTATTTGGACGGCCTAATTTCATCCACATCCTATTTCATCTCTATTATTTATCCCAGACTCCAGATGCATGTCCCCTCCCCGGCCAATTCTAATGTTAAGGATTGGGCTAAGGAGTTTGGTGACCTGGACTTGGTTGATAAGCTGCTCCTGATATATACTAAAGTGCACAGTGTGATCACCAATGAAATATGGAGGGAGAACAACTTTAAAATACTGCATCGGGCATATATTCCCTATTTTGTGCCCGCTGGTGCTTCACCTCATCAACCGAAAATGTCTACTTGCCTGAAATGTGGCCACTACTCTACAACATTATTTATGGACTTGCCCACTAATTCACCATTTTTGGAAACAATTGCTGTCTTATGTTACTGACATTCTTTCCTGGACGCCTCTGTTGGACCATGGGCTCGGTCTGTTTAGTTATTCTTCTCCATTACTGGATGCAACTAGTCGATTATCTTATAAAGGAATGGACTGGCTACACATTTGCCTTTTAAGTTTTTATGACACGCAGATGCATTATGTACAAATGGAATAACATTTCCCCTCCAATGGTCCAGGAGATTATTAAAGATCTTAAGATATTGTAAAATAAGTAAAAGTTAGAAGCAGAGATTCAGAAGGATGTTCAGACTAAGACCTTTTTTCGTAGATGGAGGTATTTTATGGTCAAATCCTTTACTACACAGCTCGTTAAGCCTTTTTGCTACACCGACTGGTATCTCAAAGCTAAATTGTCGAATACCTTAGGGATATTAGCTATTGACTCAGACTAGATTAGAATTAATCTTTTTCTCTCTTTCCCTGCTTTACTGTAAGAAGGAAACCATATTAAGCCGGTTAGGGGGTGCAACCTAATATTGTTTTTGATCTGCTAAACAAATTTTGTCGAAAGCAGTTTTGTATTATGTTTGTACATTTTAAATATGTATCTACAATTTTTCATTGACAGTGATTTCTATTTTGTACTGTGTTGAAAACTTAAAACTTTGTTAAAAAAAATGCCAGGTCATGATATTTCCTTCCCCATGCACCTTCCCCCAATTTTTCCATTGAGATTGATAACACAACTATCCCTTCCCCCATGCCAAGGTGCTTTGTAAGACCAACAAAAAAAACGTTTTTGAGGAGCGCGACTACCTATGATAAGAGTAATGGCCCAATGTGCTGAACTTGGGAAAATGCATAACAGTGTGCAATACAGACAACCAAAACTGATTTGTCATATAAAAGGGGACAAATTGATGACTTACAGTTGGGATGTGAGCCTATATGCCCTGGTGTCTCTCACAGAATGTTCTCCACGGTCTGTTTAATGCGATGTCCACAGCTAGCAGGTGGGAAGAGAGTGGGTGTCTGCCCGGACCGGAGTGGGAAAACGAGGTGTCAGCCGATGTCACGAACTCAGCTGGCCAGGCTGAGACGGGAAAGCAGTGAGCCGCGATCGGCTCCTTAGCCCCGGACTCTATGCGTGTGGTTACAGTACTAGATGTGACTGTCAGTGGGCTGTCAGCGGAGTGCACAAAGATGGACCAGTGCGTGGGACAGTGAGGGATCTGTACGGGGGGATAGATCTTGCTGCCTGCAGGATACGGCTACGCGTTTCGAGGAGATTTCCTCTTTGTCAAGCCACAGAAAGGTACGAACCGCGGGAAGCCGGTTCTCCACTTTAAAACTGACAGGCCCCCCTTGAATTGTGTTACACAGGGTTCCTCCCCCTGTATTGAGGAGTCTTTTTGCACACCTTCCCCCAGCAGATCCATTTCCCACCTGTTTTTGTCCTACAGGAGTGCGCTCTAACCACTGTATGTTTCAATGTGCTTTGTGTAACTCTGGTCTCTGACATCCAATGACTATTCAAATCCTGCAGGATCCACCTCTATAACATCTCAAAAATATGCCCCTTCCTATCCAATGAAACCACAAAGCTAACTCATCCACCCACTTGTTATCTCTCGTCTTGACTATTGCAACTCCCTCCTCATTGGCCTACTTCTACACAGGCTATCCCCCCTTCAGTCTATCATGAATGTTGCTGCCAGACTCTTTCAACTAACAGCTTAGTGTCTGCAAACCCTCTCTGCCAATCCATCAACTGGCTTCCAATCACTCAAAGAATAACATCCAAAATTTTAAAAACCACTTACAAGCCATCCACATCTCTGCCCCAGCTATATCTCCAACCTTGTCTCAAAGTATCAAAACAATCCCCTCTCTAGCTCCCTCATCTAACTCCCTCATCAACTCCTCCCATGCTCACCTCCTGGGCTCCTCTAGAGTCTCTACCATCCTCTGGAGCTCCCTATCCCAACCTGTCCAGCTATCTCCTTCTGTCTGCATTTAGGCGATCCCTGAAGACTTTTTTTCAGGGAAGCCTATCCCACTTTAATCTAACCGCTGAACTATTACTTTCTCAAAAACCTTATTCCCACACAAAACTACCACCTTTAGTATCACTTTCCTAACCATAGTTACATAGTTAGTCAAGTTGAAAAAAGACACAAGTTCGAGTTCAACCATCTTGTCTTGAATTGTATTGTAAATGTAATGTCTTCCTTATATTGTAAAGCGCTGCAAAAACTGTTGGAGCTATATAAATCCTGAAACATAGCAACAACAACAACAACCATTAAATACAAGTACATATAACCCACACCCAGGCCCGGATTTCCCACAAGGCCACCGAGGCCCGGCCTCGGGGCGGCAGCTGTGACCTTGTGGGGAAGTTGCAGGCGCCGGTGTGAGGTGTCCCGGCGGCGGAACTTCGCCCACCGGCTCTGTAGTGTGCGGCCACACACTACGGAGCCAGTGGGCGTAGTCCCACCACCGGCCAATCACGTTGCGGCAGGCCGCAACTCCTTCCCCCAGCTGTCAGATATAGGGCGCGAGGTATGAATCCACCGGCGTCAATCCACATTAACAGGACGCCGGTGGATCATACCTCGCCGTCTACCTTGCTATCACACAGGGGCTTGATAGCAATAAAGTTAGGTGAAAAATTTTTTTTACATTACATAGTTACATAGTATTTGAGGTTGAATAAAGACATTAGTCCATCAAGTCCAACCTATTAGGATCTCATTCTAGGAGTACCCGTACCCCTGTATATTACGGTCCCTTAAGAAATCGTCCAAAAGTTTCTTGAACAATTCCACATTATTTGCTGAAATCACCGCCTGTGGCAGTGAGTTCCAGACCCTAACTGA
>NW_017306739.1:1132526-1166007 GCF_000935625.1 Nanorana parkeri
GGGGGGGGGGGGGTGTATTGTGGAACCTGGGGGCGGCAAGGAGAGTAAATCCGGCCCTGCCAACACCTCCACCACCGATGACGACTAGCTACTCAATGCCACTATGTTAACCTGTCTCAAGCTTCCATGATATTGTTATATACATGCTGTACATATGAAAATTAAATTATGCTGCAAATAAAGAATGTGGATTTCCAATTGTCTGTCTACCCTACATGCAAAGGATATTGAGATGTGTAAAAGATCTTTGCACTTTGTTTGATAAGTACTGTTTACAAAAGAGAACAACTGCAATGGGCTCCAGAGTCTCCCTGTCACATCCAATGCATTTATGAATGGATTAGAAATTTCTTACATCTATTCCAAAAAAAGTTAAGTAAATCAAGAAAACATAATATAGTAATGTTTCATCACATTATACAACGGATGTGTTTACAATGTAGGTTTTTTTATTTTGACAACCTGTCCGAATAAATGGACATTTATTATCTGAATATTATTATTGAGTGCTGGTGATTCCTGCTTTTCTTTACAATGTGAAGAATGTTATAGATCATTGGTTCGACCTCATCTGGAGTACACGGTCCAGTTCTGGTCACCAGTACTAAGAAAAGATGTCCTTGAGCTGGAAAAAGTCCAGCGGAGGGCAACCAAACTAATTAGGGGTATGGAGGACCAGAGCTACGAGACAAGGCTACTACATTTTAACATGTTCACATTGGAGGTGAGGAGATTAAGGGGGGATATGATCTCCATGTACAAAATGTTCAATGGTGGTAGCAACTGTTAAACTGTTTAAAAGTACAGCACAAGGGGCGAAGGGGGTTCTTCACAGTTAGGGTCTGGAACTCACTGCCGCAGGCGGTGATTTCAGCAAAGATTGTGGAATTGTTCAAGAAACTTTTGGACGATTTCCTAAGGGACCGTAATATACAGGGGTACAAGTAGTACTCCTAAGAATGAGATCCTAATAGGTTGGACTTGATGGACTGATGTCTTTATTCAACCTCAAATACTATGTAACTATGTAACTATGTAACTGACTTTGAATGTGATCCACCAGGTAATAAGGTACTTCTCATGACTTCTATGTGCACCGAGTCAATATATCCTTATCTTTTCCTAAATAAAAATCTTCTTTTTTAAAAAGTGATGTCCCATGGCAAAATTATGTGAACATCTTTTGAGATGTGATTTGCAATTTCAAACTGAAAGATCAGAGACAGAGCACACAAAAAATTGCTATCTCTACCAAGATTGCCAGGTAGGGGGGTATTGTAGGAGGTTGCTACACCCATGTCTCACTCACTTTGCGTATGCACCCCTGCTGCAAAAAGACCACCAATAATTTTGCTCAGATAAATATTTTGGTCATTTGCATTGTTTGAACTATCATTTTGTCACAAAAAAATAATTGTCAGTATTTGGAACATATAATTTAGGGACAGAGTCACTTTAAGATAAACTCAGTTTATTCTAAAACAAAGTTTTTATACCCAGGGCCGCCATCAGGGGGGTACGGCCAATACTAATGTGAGGGGCCCAGGGCTCCGACAGAGCAATTTTTACTATAAATTAGTATGTACAGGCAAGTTGGTACGGTCCCGCCCCCCTCCCCCCCCCCCTGTACAATTAGTACGTTCCCGTACGTACAGGAAGGGTTTTGTTTCATTTTTTTTCAAAGAGACTTTTTACTTTTTAAATTAAAGAGGAGAGCAGCCAGTGCCCAAGGATGAATAGGGGCCCGGCGCTGGGGGTGGGTGGCCTTTGCCAGCGTCGGGCCCCTTTGGCACTGGCTGCTGTCCTTTTTAATTTAAAAAGTAAAGATCCACACAGTGTGTCTGCCATTGGCCGTGCATCTGATCATCCTATATGAACAACATACAAGATGATCAGATGCATTACCAATGGCAGAAACACTGTGTGGAACTTTACTTTTTAAATTAATGACCACCCAAAGGCCACACTGACCTTTGCACTGATCGTCCAGAGGCCGCACTGCGGCTGGCCAGGGGCCGCACCGCCCGCCGGGAGGCCGCACCGACAGCCCAGAGGCAGCACTGACCTCTGCATTGACCACCCAGAGGCCGCACGGACCGCCCAGAGGCTGCACTGACCTCTGCACTGACAACCATTGGCCATGCATCTGATCATCCTATATGAACATCATACAATATGATCAGATGCATTACCAATGGCAGACACACTGTGTGGATCTTAACTGCCCAAACTGACTGCCCAAAGGTCACACTGACCTCCGCATTGACCGACCAGAGGCTGCACTGTGGCTGGCTAGAGGCCGAATGGACCGCCCAGAGGCTGCACGGACTGCCCAGAGGCTGCACGGACCGCCAGAGGCCGCACTGACCTCTGCATTGACCGCCCAGGGGCCGCACTGACCGCCCAGAGGCCACACTGACCTCTACACTGACCAACCGGAGGCCACACTGACTGCCCAGAGGCCGCACTGACCTCTACACTGACCAGCTAGAGGCCACACTGCTGCCGCCCAGGGGCCACACTGACTGCCCAGGGGCCGCACTGACAGCCGAGAGGCCGCACTGACTGCCCAGATCCCATACTGACAACCGAGAGCCCAGAGCCTGCACTGACCACCGCAACCCACCACCCAGAGCCCACACTGACCACCCAAAGCCTACACTGACCACCGCGAGTCCACACTGGCCACTTGAGAGACTGCACTGGTCTCTTGAGAGCAGTGTTTATTTTGGCACCAATTTTCATTTTTGTCTTAGTCTTTTGAGGAAAATACATTTTTATTTTTAGTTGCATTTTAGTCATCAGATTAATTTTTGTTTTAGTCGACTAAAATCGAATAGGTTTATTTTTAGTAGGGATGCACCGATACCAGTATTTCGGTACCGAGTACGAGTACCGATATTTTTTTCCGGTACTCGCCGATACCGAATATCGAGTACCGGAAGTCCCGTTCAGGAAGCCAGGTGGTGTGTAAAGACTCGCCACCCACCTTCACAATTAGCAAGGAAGCCGCCCCCCTGCTTCTCGTCACTATGTAACGAGAAAGCATGGAGCCCGCTTGCTGGCCAATCATGGAAGCCGGGCGCCGTGTAATGATGCCGTGCCCGGCTTCCTGATTAGCTGGGAAGACGGCTCCATGCTCCCTCATCATGAGGCGCCCGGCTTCCTGATTGGCCAGCTTCCCGACCAATCAGGTCTCATCACTCTTCACACAAAGGCTTGATCTAAGTGCCCTCGTCATTGGTTCGTCTTTATTTCCTGTTTCTACTTTCTGATTCTTTTGCACTGATACTAGATATTAGTTTGTTGGTGAGGTGAGAGGGGACTGTATAAAATAATTATAATATACTCTGTGGGTTAATTTTATGTGGTTTACACGTATAGTCATTTTTTTGTATATTTACTGTTTATTTAAAACGTTGTTTTGAAAATATTTAGGTATGCTTAAATACCAAGTACCTTACTTGGTACAGATACAAGTACAAGTGCAGATTTTTTTCCAGCTCCAAGACTGGACTAGAGAAAAACTGTCACAGCTGCAACTTCTGTGACCCTGGTAGTTCTCATGAAAATGCCAAGTATTGGCACTGGTATCAGAACATCCCTAAAAATATTTGTATTAAATATCTGTTTTACAAATAAATGTTTATTAAAGGAGCACTCATTATACAATGCTTTCTCTCATTATGCTTGAGCTTGCTTTTTACATAACATCTAAACTGCAAAGTCCAAAGTTTGCATATGTTAAAAAACAACTTTTTTCAGATGATACGATTACCTGTGGATTGGGAGAGATTCTTGTCTTTGAAGGCAATCTCTCTGCGTCCCGGGATGAGCATTTCTCCCAATCCACAGGTAATTTTTCCATGTTCGATCCCCAGACACTGATGTGCATGCAGTCCAACAGTATAAACATTTTATTTAAAAAAGAAAAAAGTTATTTTAAAAAAGTTATACATTTTGCTTACCAAACAAACATTGGAAATATGTCTGTACTGCGTAGGTCATCTGCATACACTAAATCAATTATAACATCCTCTGTATAATATTTTGTTAAATATAACAATTATATTTAGGGATATTTGTTATGCCAAGCAACCTTCTTTTTGCTTATCAATTCATTTATGGCATTATTTTCATACGTGTCAAAGCTGAACTCCGGGTATGAAACTTTAATTGAAATATATTCCTCAATAGCCACAAAGGATATAAATACACTTTGTGTGTGCCAAATCTTTGCAAATTCAGATATTACTTTTATAATATAACATATTTCAAAATAACGTCATCAATGGGCTGCACATAGCTGGCTCAGCGAGCAGAGATGTGGGAGAGACCCAGCAGTCCTAACTACTGCAGGCTACCTGCAGATAACTACAGGGGGGTGGATACAAAGCCAGTCACTCTGCACAAGGAGAGAGAGCAGCCAGTGACCAGTATTTATTACAGGAAACTCCTGCACAGAGCTAAAACACAGGAGTCAGTTCATGCTAAATTACGGCACAGATCCAGGAGATATACACAAAGCACACTAAGATTTGAGTAAAAATACAATTGCCTCTTGTATTTAGATAGTATTTGCTTATCCTGGAGTGTGGTTTTAAAATTTTAATGAAGCAGATTCAGTTAGAAAAAGGTAGCATGTGAAAACAGGCCAAAGTATGACTTGTGAACTCAGTTAACCCTTTAGTGAATCATGCCAAATATGTGCAATTCAGTTTATAGTATAAACTTCTAATATGTTAACGTAAAGTGTATCTATAGTCAAATGTTCTGTTTTTGCTCTGGATTAGTTAAAGAGGAACTCCAGGATTTTCAAACGTAAGCCCTTGGAGTGGTTCTACCCCTGCACTGCAAGGGTTAACTGCTTGTTTTGCTCTAGGGGTGCAAATAAAGAAGATACGCTTACCTGATCCTTGATAGAGGTACATTGCGGTCTCCATCAGATTTGGATGCAGTACCATGAGTGCCTAGCACCTACTTTGCTGTTTTGATGCATGTTGCTGTCAACCTAATATGAGTAGATTTTTATGCTTTTAATTAAAGTTTTGTTGTAACAAATATATCACACGAGGGAAAGGCGGTTTTCTTGTTTTTGTTTCTGATCCTTGATCCCGCCTGGCTGCTAGAACAGTCCTCCAGCATTTTGCCCAGGCTCCAGCAGCCTAAGCCCCCCTGACGTAAGCACGTCTTTGCATGGTCCATCAGCTTGCATGAGATGTGAGGAGCCAAGGACATACTGGAGAAGAGAGGGGAAAAGGGAACAGTCACCGCCGTAAGATTGAGGATTGAGTGAGTGCATCCTCTTTATTCCATTCTCTAGACCAAAGTGAGCAAAGTGAGGGTTACCGTTTGAAAACCCTGGAGATCTGCTTCAAGGTAGGGTCGGAACCTGTGTAACATTTGGTATTGCTGTCTGTTCTGTCCTTTGTTCACTCACTTCCTTTCCAAGTGTTATCACCAGAAAAAAAGAAACAAGGGGTATTTCTAGCAAGAGGAACACTATGATGATAAATACAGAGATTTGTTAGTAAAATAGGGGAAGTTGTTTTATCACTCTCTTCATCAGCACTGACACATTGTCACTTGGACAGACAAGTGCTGGGAAATGTATCTTGTTGGGCCAGTTACCGCAATAAAAACCTGAGTCAGGAACTGAGCCTTCTACACTCTATCCAAAGCAAAAAAATTATGTTTTGGCTGGAGCTAAACTTTAAATGTTTAGCTGAACTGGTTTACACTTCTGGGGGTAGTTGCAGTCTGGATGTCTATGTGTCTCTATTGCTTCTCCTGCTAGGTTTCCACCCCTTTGTGAAAGTGGTATCCCCATGAGAAAAATGCTTACAATAAAAACACACTGCGTTGGATGCTCTGTGTGCTTTAAGCCTTAATTTCCAATGCAGCACAGGGTTATATCAGTCTGCTATACTAGAGACTGATATTTGAAGCAAGACCCTCACTTTGCCTTATAATAGTAACAACTAAATAGACATGCAAACCCCAGCTTTGCAAGTATCACAGAGTGACAAGATCATGTAAGGTCCAAATCTCTCGCAATCCAGTTGTCATAAGATCAGCTACTAGTACTTACCATAGTGTAAAAAATGCATTGTTTCAACTTTAAGGCAGAATTGCCTCAGATAATGTATGTATGTATAATGAACTGTGTGTCCTAGCTATCACTTTATACTTTATTTTCTGCAGTTTGCAAGCACTTACAACTGAATTTGTCTGAAGTGATGGCTTTGTTTTCTCAGAGTATGATATTATCTCAAATTTTAATAAACCTTCAAATCCAAAGGTATTCTTTTTGACATAAATATGCACTTAGCTCACTGTAATTATCTGGGTGCATGACCTCTATCACAAAGCTGCTAGGATTTCTTTTTTAATATCTGCATTGTGTATAGATGTGTGCACAACACTTACAAGTACCAAGCTTTTTTATGGGGTATTGATGGCAATAGATTAGGGAGTAGAGGGACTATATGAGGCACTGTTAACATTGCTGTTGATTAGAGTTTGTAAACATTCACTTTAAACACTTTAAACTGCCCTTTCATGCCTTGGGAATTTTTAATGTGATAAAAACAGACATACAGAGACATA
Source organism: Nanorana parkeri (assembly GCF_000935625.1). Taxonomy (NCBI): domain Eukaryota; kingdom Metazoa; phylum Chordata; class Amphibia; order Anura; family Dicroglossidae; genus Nanorana; species Nanorana parkeri. The sequence goes on from NW_017306739.1 coordinate 1,139,136, forward strand.
GATAGATAGATAGATAGATAGATAGATAGATAGATAGATAGATAGATAGACAGATAGATACTGTAGATAGATAGACATTACACATATGCATACTATATATGGGAGGGAGACAGGTAGGCAGGCAGACATAGTTCAGAACAGCCTTTCGTAACCAGAGTGTGCCCTCTGGCTTCCTTAGGAGGACCTTAAAATTGTGCGGTTTTTTGGACTGTGTTGTAAATGCTGGAACAAAGACTGATGTGAACAGGGCTCCTGATGTAAAGGGGGAACTCTCATGTGAAAGGGGTGGAATCCTAATTTGAAGGGGCACTTTGATGTGAAGGGGGAAACCCACTTTTGTGTGTTTTTCCAACCAAACAACATTTTAGACTGGGGTGCCTCGAGATTTGCATACTTTAAAGGGTGTTGTGACTGAAAAAAGGTTGAGAAACGCTGGTCCAGTAAAGTATTTATGAACTGAAGTCCTTAGGTGCCACAACAGGTAAGATTTTAAGGATCTCCTTGTGTACATTTTATCTGTATCTCTAAATTAGTGATGATCATGAATGTAAAAAACAGTGACTGTGGATGTCAAGTATTTATTGATTCTATTGAAAAAAAAAACATATTTGGTAATGGTCCACAACCAGAATATTTTTTAGCATTGTCTAGCTCGAAAAGCTAACATAACGTTTTTGCCATGGTCGTAAGGATATTGCATTTGGGATCATAGGTTCTCTGGGACTTATGATCATTTAAGCACAGACCTAAATTTTATACCTGACCACTAGAATATATCCTGTTTTTAAACTTCTGGTCTCTCATCTGCCTGAATGTATTATATTTTAAATAGCTAAATTTTTATGGAGCTGGAAAAAACATCCTTTTACCTTTTTCCATTTTAACCAGCTCAGCTAACATTTTACTACGCCACTGTTGGAGGACATAAATACTTGGCCTTTGGTGGGACATTTACTCTATCATCTTCTATTGCTAAGATCTCAATGTCATTAGCCATGTGATCTTACAGATTTTTCATTTTCTAATCTAAAATTGGAAAGCTTGACAGGATTAAAGGCACTTAAAGCTTGAATACTTCTTCAGTAACATTCTGCTGGATGAGGACTTTCCCAGGATATCATCAACAATAATCATGTTTCCAGGCATGTAAGTAACTGCAATGTCATATATTTTGAAAACAAAGCATCATTTGCAGATGCAAGAATCTTTTTTTATGATCATTTCTAAGAGTCAATTATGTAATTTTAGTTCCTTGACCACCTTTGTGGTGATTGAAACATTTGGGAAGATTTTTCTAATGTCAGTCTATGCCAGTGACTTGTTTGGTGCCATCAACATGAACTTTCACTTCTTTTAACACCTCATATGCTCAGTATGTTCATTATTAATAATGGGCTATTTCATTTTGAGACATGCATTTGTCTGTGGAGACCCCCACTAAAAGATAAAGTTTTATTTACAGCTGCCTCAGAGAAAGTAAAACATCAGCAAGATGTTGAGTGAATATCCTGGTGATTGGATATTTCTAGCACTGATTCCAGTCTTGAACAGTTTTCAGGCTAAAATACTTAACTTATCTTGCTCATATCTTTTTGGATTTAACTTAACTATGCTTTCAAGTATGGTATTCAAATTGGAATTATGTTTTTCAAAAAAGTTGCCAAGACCTATGGGCATATGCATAAAATGTGTGCTAACAAGAAAATGTATTTTCCCCCAGAGCAACAAATTATTTCCCAACTATCAAATGTGCGGGCTGTGATTTAAATATGAAACATGCATTTTAATTGGTGGCTATGTACAGCAATACATTTTCTTGTTAGCACACTAAGACATTAGACATCAGCATAACAGACTACCTTATTTCAGCTTTTTCTACTTTGATCTGCATATACCCTTTGCAGATTAAATGTCATATAGTAGGTTGCTAAAGCAGTGTGTTCCTAGTTGTGTCTAACTTTATCTACAAATGCCTTCACCTGACATCCAGAGCACTGAAGTAAGTTGCACTAGCCACCCTGCTATTTCTATCTTCAGAGTAGGCATTTTATAGTGCCCACTCCTTGTATCTTTAGTTAATTCCCTGGGGTCCAGGTACATCCAAAGCTCACTTTTTCAACTATGACAATTTGTGGATTCACCACTTTGTCAATCACACCTCGTTTTTCCATTGTGTCAAACTAACCTAATATAAAAGCTCTATCTGAACAAAATAAACAATATACCTCCAAAATAATTGAAACCCCCAAAATACCACCCGTTAAAACAAGTCACCAACCCCACCATCCCTGGGACCTCTGTCTGCAGTGCTGGGAAACACTTACCTTTCCCCTCCGGGCAGTCAGCAGGCCACATACTCTTCTTCATCCCCGATCTTCAGCACTTCTGCCCGGAAATTAAGCTCCACCTCCTGTAAGCACTTCAGCGGAAGATACCAATACCGCGCGGGGGGAGGCCGGGATGAGGCAAATGTAACTATTCAAATAATTCTATCAGAAAAAATTATAGCTTGAAGCCCGGGCCCCCCTACAATGGTACTGGCCGTACCCCCCTGACGGCGGCCCTGGGCATGCAAATGTCACAAGGACTCTCCACCCCAACCCCTCAGAGCACAGGAGACAGTGACTGTATAGTGGTCAAGTGACCCTTTAGTAAACATATTAAAAAAAGGTATTTATAATTTTTTTTGGCTAAAATGTTTGCCTTAGGTTAGTGCTCTACATGATAAAAACATTTTAGGATAGACAGGGTTCAGATACACTAAAAGATGGCTAAAGCCTCACCCTGGGCGGTAGCAACATCATTTTATAAACATTGATATGTTTAGATGCCACTTAGTGTTCATCATATTATAGTACAGTTACTCCTAACGTAAATCCTTATTGTGGACCTGATTTTAAAAAGTGAAGATTTGCCGTTATGTGAAGGCTTAGACATTTTAGTAATGCCAAAGCAGTGTCTCAAATGCCTCCTAGAAAATAGCAGTGCATCTTTGTGCCTAGGCACTCCTTTGCCTTCAGGTTCATAGCTGGATATCGGCAGTGTGAGATCATCTAAGGCACTGATTGCTGGTCTCACTAGAATTAGAGTGAGATTTAGTCTTTGGTGTCATGTCTCTATTGTGCTACTCACATTGTCCTTGATGGAGAAGAAGCTGTACCTGGAGACATGCAGACAAGCATCTCCCTGCTTCATGTATTCTGTGGATCTGTTCTGTGTGAACCTCTCTTGCTGTTTACTAATAAAATTCTTTAACATACATCAGAAATTCCCCTAATAAAGATACCAGACTGGTGCCCCATAGATATGGGTTTTGTATTTGCTATACAATTGCAGCCCATAAGCCTTCAGATCTGCCAATGTCAGCCTGCTGGTGCAAGATGACAGAATCCACAGAACCATTGCGGGTGTGAAGGGATGTGGGGAGAATTATGTGCACCTTGCCTAGTTAAACCTTTACTTGGTTTAACCCAATTTAAGTGTGTAAAAACATTACATGATTCAGTGGGGTTGAAGTTAAATCCCAGTGAAATACACACTTTCTGTTGCCACCAGATTGAGAAAAAAAAGACAAAGGACAACTATGTGTCTTCTAATATTAACCTTAGCAAGAGTACCTCTTTCTATCAGATTACATAGCATGCATGAAAAATATGAGAGTGCTATAGGATTATTTCACTTTCAAAAGTTTTTTATTGAAAAATTGCACATGTACATTAAAGCGTCACTGATATCAAAACTTCAGTGTAGCAATTTTCAACATAACATTTTTCAGGAGTACAAACATCACAAAGTCTGGAACGGAGTACAAGACATACTGGGGGGAAGGGACTTCACTAGTCCGGTAGGGAGCGATTCGTGAAGAACAACATAACGGTTATGCACAATACTTTGGCTAAGGGTACTGCTCTTCTAGGCAATAAGTACAATACCGGGTTAGCAGACCGCGGTTGAAAATGGAAGCCATCCTGGGCTCGTATTATCGGTCCATCGGAAAGACTGCTATAGGATTCTTAATAGGCAGACTGCATCAGAGGAGTGGATTGGATTAAGCAAACTATTAGCAGAGCGAATTTTGTATTTTTGAAGTTTTGTTAGCTCTGCTTACATTTGCCATTAATAGTTATGATATACAGTACACAGAGTTTAAGGATGATTCAAAAATTTTTAAGATTGTTCCCTAAAATTAATTTTCTAATAATAATCCACTGTTTTAAACAAAACCATTTCAATAATTTCAACAGCACATTTGCTGTGGTTAGATAGTGACATCTAGTGGTCTTTTAGGCACTCTGAACAATAGTTCACAAAGATGTTTTTATATAAAATATATTAATTTTATTGAATACATGATTAAAAGGAGAAAGGATCAGAATATAAAAACAGATATGAAGCACCTCCAATGTCCACCAATACACTGAGTTCAAGTGGCTATGACAAGATTAGCATGATTGGTTATATTAATTAATACAAAAAATTTGGAATGCAATTCATCCACTACAACATGATTGCCACAATTCAATTGATAGCATGTCCGTAACAATTCATTGGATAGGGTATTAAATATGAAAAAAATACCACTAAAGTATATAACTCAGACCATCAGGTGAGTGAAGATGAAATGTGTTTCAGCCAACTAATGACTGAGTCTAAGTTAGTGAAACATGCTTCTGTTAGTTCTTATTAAAATAGTGAATTGTTACCATAATTGCGTCAATTCATATGTCTCAACATCTGTAACATGATTAGCGCAATTCATTAATTTACATGATACATGACATTTCCATGAGTAAAATACGTAGTGGTTAAAAACAATTTTAGAAATACACACGGATGGCTGCTATAGATAGCAGAGATAGGGTCTGGCCCAAATGAAAAAAAAACATAAAGGCTGCCTGCCATAAACCTTATTTTTAGTTTGCTCATGTCCCAAATTTTAATGGCATCAATTAAGTAACGCATTAGCATCAGGTAGACCAGACCCTGGTAACATGGATTTCTTAGGTACTTTATGCTATTTAACCACCTCAATACTGGAGTGTTTCACCTCCTTCAGTAACAAGCCGTTTGTTCAGTTTTCAATGCTGTGATACTGTGACTAACAATTACTCTGCCATGCAACACTGTACCCAAAAGAGTTTTAAATATGTTTTTTGTAGACAGATTGAGCTTTCTTTTGCTGGTATTTGAAGAAGAACTCCAGGAATTTTTTTATTAACCCTTGCAGTAGGGCTATCACCATGCTCTAAGGATTAACTGCTAATTTTTTGTCTAGGTTCTTCTTAGATTGGTCCTTCCAGTCTCTCTCCCCCTCCTCTGCAGCGGTCTAAGGTCCCGTTAATCATCACATCTATACACTGTGTATAGACATGAGGATGCTGATGAAGATTCTAATGCTGCTGTGCAGGAGGAAACAGACTGGAGGGAGTGCTGTGATAGCTGGCTGGCTAAGAGCTTCAGGTGAACCTAGACAAATATGGGCACTTAATGCTTGCAGTGCAGGGGTAGCCCCACTGCAAGGTTTAATACATATTTTTCCTTTTTTTATATATACCGTATTTTGCGGTCCATAAGACGCACCGGACCATAGGACGCAGGGAGGTCCGGCGCGCCTTATGGAGCACTCGACAGACTGTAGCTTCTGACACAGCTTCTATGACAGAAGCTGTGACAGAAGCTGCAGTTAGTGACCGCTGAGACAGGTGGCGCTGTGATTACAGCGCCACGGTCTCAGTGATCACACAGAGCAGACGAAGAAAGTCCGTTCTTAGTCTGCTCTATGGTGATCTCCATCGTCGCCGCTGCTCGGTTTTAATACGAGTGATCTCATTAGATCACTCGTATTAAACGAGCAGTGGCTCCTACTACTCGCCCGGCGCCCGAAACTGCATGTTTCGGGCGTCAGGATTCGCTCCATAAGACGCAGGCACATTTTCCCCCTCCTTTTGGGGGGAAAAAAGTGCGTCTTATGGAGCGAAAAATACGGTAATTCTTTTTTAATAAGCACCTTTTTTAAATGTTTACTATATAAGGAAAATAAACTGATTTTTAAAAAATGTTTTCTTACTATCTTCTATAAAACATATACAATAAATATTTTTTCTTCACACATTTAGGCCAAAATATGTTCCGCTACATTTCTTTAGTGATAGGCTTCCACTGAATTGGCTTGGCATAAAAGAAAACTGGATTACTGGAAAATAACTATTGGGTGTAAAGATTACACTGTTCCAAAGTATTGTGTGACATTATGGAGAAAGCATGCATATAGGTTCATTTGGGGATCTTTTAGCCTTTTCTGAATATGTGATGACTTTGGATTCTCCCTGTTTGACTCAAAATATGCCAGAAAAGCTGGCCATTGGTGGAGCAGATGGTCCAAACCTTTTCCTACAGAAATCCAATGTGTAGGACAATGCTCAGCAATGGCTTTGCTGAGCAACATTGCAAAACTCTTGAAACTGTTTTAGGTCTTCGTTTGGAACTTTTCTCAAAGTAGTAGTAGATGTCGATGAGCAGTTCTTCAGGTGACATTGAGAGCTCCTTAGCCTCAGTTTTGGCACAAATGTTGACCAGGTGACTTGGACAGCCAACATTGCAAATATGAGAGGCCCGTGCTTTCACTCAATATAGAGTTGTTTTTGCCAATCACATTGTAGTTGTCACTGCTAAATCCTACACAATTAGACCATTCAAGGCCTTTGTCATGCATGGATGATGCAATGCAGTGGAATATGTTTTCAGCTGTGGCATCATTGCATGATCTGGCATGTCTACAAATCCAATGGTTACCTTATCCTGTGTTTCATTAAAGTACCTGGCTAAAATGGTACATTCCTTCTCACACGTTATATCGTTGCTTTCGTCAACCAAAATACTGTATGGCCTTTTTTCTGTTCTAATTAACTTGTACAGAACCTCTGAACATTCAGGTTCCAGTGCCATGTTTACAATAGCTGCTGTCTTGGTTGATGAACAGGCATAGTTTTTTTGCTATATCTGAATCTGGAAACATTTTCCTGAATAGCTTGCCTGTGTGCTGACAAACCTGGAATGGCAGGTTAGGCTCAACACTTAAAGATATAAAGTACACCTCAGTTCTAGTGACCTTCTGTGTCAGACTTTGGTTTTCTGCTGAAAGGAACTGTGAAATACTTGCAGTCTTCCGTGCGCATGGCCTCCCTTATATGTAGAGGTCCCTAAAAGAAATAAAAGCGTAAGGTGTGCCCTTATTATATTGTCTTAGGTAATAGGTTACATACATACTTAGATTAGGTGAAATCACAAAAACAAAGTCTGGTATGCAGAAAACCTGTGACATTAAAATATGTACTTAGACTGTCACTGAATATTTTTCTTAGATTTTAAGCTCCTTTGGGCAGGGTCCTCCTCACCTATTGTTTCTGTATGTCAATGATTCTTATCATTACTACTTAATTGTCTTGTCTCACCTATTTTAAAGCACTGCAAAATATGTAGGCGCTATAAATAATTGGAATTACACTGTTTCATATAAAACTACTACGAGGGTTATTCACAAAAGGGTGAGGAGTTTGGAGAAGGCAGGAGAAGTGGACAATCTAGGACAAAATAGCCGATTTGGAAAAATTCTCCAAATCAGCTGTGTTGTCCTAGATTGTCCACTTCTCCTGCCTTCTCCAAACTCCTCACCCTTTTGTGAATAACCCTGTATATTTTACTGTATTAGTCAACTCATGGAGTAATTGTTTTTCTCAATAACTACTTTACACATACGTATAGGGGGTTTGGCCTCATCACCTAAACATCAATAGAGTAGCTCCTTATAGCAGCTAGTTAAAATAATGTTAGCTATGCTAATGGATGATATGTCACGGTGTTGTCATTTAGCCATTAGCATAGCTAATGTTATTTTAACCAGCTGCTTTAACTGTATAGACTTTAAACGTGTCACACATATTAAAACTCACCTCAACATGTATTTTACAGTCATTTAATTGTACTTAATTGTACTTCTTTTTTTTTTATTTGGACACTCTGCCATGGCGCTGACTGGGTGCAGACTCAGTTGCATTCTCAGCTTTGTCCATAGCTGGACACCATACAATGGGGGTGGAACCCGGAAGAGGAGAGGAGAAGTACCAGGCACAGCACTGACGCCCAGAGGTAATGTGCATGCCATCAGGTATCCCAGAAAGGTTTACTCTGCTAGACTTACGGTACATAGAGCAGAGTAAACCTTTCCAGGATACTATGTTTCACTTGCGGGCGTCATGGAGCCGCTATCTAATAGGACGTTCTCTGGAAAACTTGGATGTGCAATGTTTGGTGACACAGTTGCAGGTAACTCTTCATCCTCTGAATCAGAGGTGGCCATTAATGAGCCTTTGCTTTCTACAGGATTCAATTCTGATTTTGAATCTGCCTGTGATGTATCTCTGCTGCTGAATTTTTCAATAATTATTATTAGTGATTTATTATTAAATGTTATTAGTTATTTAATTGATTCTTAAATATTGATTATTTCATTATTAAATATTATTTCATTCATTATTAAGCATTGCTAATTATTTAAATAAATGTTTAATTTTCTGCTGTCCTGATCCAGACATCATGCATACAGTTAGGGAGCTGGCATGGTTTTTATTCCAGTGCACATTTCTACAGGCATCCACTTTCTTAGCAAAATCACTAATTCTGGCTGTCTGAGCAGAGCAGCCCTCAGGGAGTGGAACCATGTCATCTCCTACATTTTAAACATGAAGATCTCTGGACTAGTGGCACAGAGGTTATTGTAATATATGTAAATATACTCACCTCCCTCTAGTACAGAGACTTTAAATCGGGCGCACGGGAATGCAAGGCACATCAATGCCTGCGGTCTGGTCCCTCCAGAAAAAAATAGTGCATGCAGCATTTTTTCTGAGCTAAAGCAGAGACACCGGCACTCCAAATTTGCAAAATACGTCTATTTATTGACGTGCATCGTGGTAAAAAACAACGAACGTTTCGGGGTCACAGGATCCCCTTCATCAGGTAAAACATACAGTGTAAGTGCACATAAACACAGCTGATATATAGCCCCAACCCTAATCAGAATGGCCAATCATCAACCTCCACATTGACCCCATGACATCATGTCCCCGCCAATTTTGATAGCATGAAAGTGACAGATTATAAAACACAATAAATCACAATATATGTGATATAACGTGCATACATTCGTCTGGAAAGAAAAATACTTAATATATGTTTGAATGATGGTCATGGGGGGTGGCCATGATTGGTCAGGAAAAACCCATTGTGACATTTATAAGGAAACAACCGTGGTATGAAAGATATCACCCACGGAAACGTCACTGAAATCATATCTTCCTATATCTATTTACATAGAAAAACGGGCTGCCACCCGGTGGCTACCGCAGCACACAATTCTTGAAGGGATTCACGTGGTCAGGAGTGCGATGGGACCATGGACTATCTATCAGCATTTTTTCTGGTCGCACTGGACCGGAACGCAGGCATTGATGTGCCGCGCATTCTGATGTGGGGGCGATCACACTGCAGGTGGGGGGTGGTGGCTGTGGTGTCATTTACTTCACTGCCTCGGCCTCTCACCACAGAACGCATGGAGGTGCCTAGGATGTGATACCGTGCGTTCCTGCAGCAACTCGTGCCCACCTGTCATTTTAAGCAGTAACTATGAAATGTGCCTCTGAGTAGTAACTAAAATGGCAGTGAAATGTGTCTCTGACATAATTATTAGTCCTAATGAGGACTTTTGGGATAAGTGACAACCTGTGCACAGAAGAAGCTACACCCCAACACTGTAAATCACAGGAATAAAGCTTGCTGATGTAATCACTCCCTATGTAAGGAATGGTCTCTCCCTAAAGCAGCTCATACAAAATATCAATTTTAAACACACAAAACCACACACCCCCTACCCCTTACCTCCAGAGTACGATGAGGTGCAGGGACATCTCACAGATGCTCCTTGTGCAGTCCACACACTGAACGGGAGGACTTACTGTGAGCACATGGCATGTACTGCACAGCATACAACAGGGGGCGGGGACAGCAATCACACCAGAGAACAGGGGTCGGAGCTCAGCTATCACAGCCTGTTTATCTGCAGGGACAGTGACGTGATTTTTTAGCTCAACACCTCCCGGCGGATGCTTGTACTGCCTACACTTGTGCTGCTTCCCTACCCTGCACCCCAGTTGTTACCCCACTGCTCCTCACTACTGTATGTATTTTTAGACATTGGGGCAACACAGCAAAAAAGTGCACAAAAGGAAAACACTGGCACTGACTGGAACCTCCTGTAATGAGACACTGGTGGGCTGGTGTTGGTACTTGCTGTAATCAGGCACTGTTAATAGACCAATACTGGCTGTAATCAGGCACTGGTTACAGCCAGGTGAGTGCTTTTCACTCGCCTCATAGTTCTAGCCGACCTGTGACAATGAGCGGAACGCTGACTGACGGAACGGACGGGGGAGGGGGCGGCTACAGCTGGCTCTGCCTCTAGATAGGCAGAGCCAGCTGTCACTCACACAGCTGGGCGGATCTCGACATCGATGTCGGGATCCGCTCCGGCAGCGGCGTCTCAGTATACCGCAAGCTGGAGCTTTAGCTCGCGGTATACTGAGCTTAGGGTGACGGGAGGACGCTAGTTTGTGTCCTCCCGTTACCCTAAGGAGAACTATGGGGAAAAGCCCTGACCCCATAGTTCTCCTTTAAGGAACCACTGCACCAAGCTCGCTCCCGTGATAGACTACAATCTCACGATTAGTTCACTAATGTGTTTTGAGAATGTAGTCCATCACAGGAGCGAGCTTGGAGTGGTGGCTACTTTACAACACACAGGAACCATGGGGAGCAAAAGTAGCCACCCTCCAGAAGGAAGGACAGTGTCAGAACCAATTCAGAGATGATTTGAGAATCAACATGTCAAGTGATACACAAATAATCAACATTTTTGTTAATAGTTAGGGTACTTGAATGCATTTTAAAGATTTAACTCCTGAGTTTAGTGTTGCTCCAGAAGACAGAACCCTTGGGGGAAGTGAAACAGAGAAACAGAATCTTGCTAAAGTTCAGGGGAAAATGTATTATTTTAATATTGCACTCTGTAAGTAACATGTTTAATTTAATTTAAAATAAGCAATCATTTCATATACAGTATATAACCAACTAGCCTAGTGATTATTGTGTATGTCTATTGAAAATCATAATGCATGTTCATATGCATTATGATTTTCAACCTAAAAATGTAAGGGGGAAACAAAAAACAAAAACCTTCTGTATCCTTTTCTCAATTTAACAACCGGATGGCCCCTTAAAGCAATTAAAAAACAGGCGGGAACTTTTTTGACAACAATCGTTAAGGCAACATACTGTATATATGTGTTAACTAGCTCCACTGAATACTATGACTTACCTCTGCATAAATGTTGATGTGTGTTAAAATGCACAGGATCCTAAATGTTAAATTCTTTTCAGCATCTCCAAGAATTATTTCCAGCAAATGATTCATCATTTCCTGTGATATTCCTAAGTTGGGAAGACATAAGAATCAACAAGGTATCTAATAACACAATAATTAACTAATTGCCAGCGACCATCCCAAATAGTTAACAATGTAGGATACTTTTCTCTTTTGGAACCGAGCCTTGCCCTTCAAATGAAAGAATAATTGTACAAGTATCATAGCAGCACTATAACAAACAGTATATAAATAACACCATGCAGTTCTCTTGATTTCACTTATAAGGACAGAGAAGATTAGGTGCTTTGCTAAAGAGGACAACTTTGCCAAACAGAGCAGTGAGATTGCACACACTGTAAACTGCTTGCAACAACTTTTTTGAAAGATTTGTTTCCCCTTTATTATCAGCTGGTGATCTGGCCAGTAAAGGTGCCCATACACCTTAAGGTCCCCACACAACTTGCGATCGTATGATTATCGTAAGGTGTGTGGAAGCTGTGCGACCTCTACTACTGTAAGGTCGCACAACTTTTAACTTATGAACATGTTCGAAAACCCGCCGAGGATCGTACGATGTTCAGCGGGTGTGTAGCATGTTCATACGATAAAAGACGGACGGGCCGGTGTGCGCTAGCGCACACTGCCCATTCGGCATTGCGGTCATCGGAAGCACGATCTGCCTGTCCAAGATAGGCAGATCGTACGTTTTTTTAAGTACCTTACAACCATCGCAAGACAAAAGTCTTGCGATGGTTGTAAGGTGTGTGCCCAGCCTTACCATTATCTGCAGATTTTCTGTGGTCAGATGGAAAAAGTGCAACAGATTGGCCCAGGTGGAGATTACTCCATCCACACAGTTAAGTGTAGATGGAGGAATCTGTTGCACCTTTTCCATCTGACCACAGAAAATCTGCAGATAATAGTAAAGCTGGCCATACACCAGCTTTACTATGGGTTCATACTGTGGCGGTAGACCTGAAGGGGTCTTGATGAGTGCTGTCAGATTTCTGTCTGCCTGTAAGACATTAACATTGAATCTTTGAACAAATGGGATTCTGTCACGGGATATTAATGCTTATTTGTCCCCAGAGTCATCAAATACTTAGCTGGGGTAACCCCTTTGCTGAAATTTGGCATACATCACTTGTAACTGTGTACGGCATGCATCCTGGTCAGATCAAATGTGCCTAACACTGTGAGATGGGTAAGTTATCCAGCAAATGCTTGGGATGTGCACTATGGCAGTGAAGAATAGTATTGCGATCAGTGGGCTTGCTAAACACAGAGTGTTTAGCAAGTATCAGGCCTCCTGTGATGGTTATTAATACATCAAGGAAGGTGATGTGAGTATCATGAATCTCAGGGTAAAACACTATGTAAACATACATAAAGGGTATACATACATTTCTTCCAAAAAACAAAGAGTCAAATTAGCAAAGGGTGGTGCAGCAGAGCTGCTCATCGCTGTGCCCCTGGTTTGCAAGAACGGCTGGTTTTCAAACATAATAAAATTGTGCTCAAATATAAACTGTAACTAAGATAGGACAGTCTCAGTAGGCATGGTATCATGCCTGTTCACTCTCAGGAAATGTTTCACGGCCTTCAGGCCCACTGCGTTGGGGATGCAGGTGTACAATGAGGAGATGTCCATTGTGGCCAACCACCAATCAGTATCAGTCACCTCAAACTGTGAAATTTTTTGTAGCAAGTCACTGGTGTCTCTCGTACGCAGGTAATGTTCTCACCAAAGGTAGCAATATAATGTCGATCACCTTTGCCAAAGGCTGCGTATATACAATAATGTGCACAGCTAAAATAGTACACGTCTTATACAATATAACATATATAAATACATCACATATGTGGGCCTTAAATCAAATAAGGCATGAAGAATATCTAGAAAAGCAAAAAAAATGAAAAAGTCTCAAAAAAGAACAATGGTTATCGTGCAAGAAAATTCCTCAGATGATCCACAGCCAATCTGCATAAGACTCTCAGGTAAGGATTACCACACAATGCAGGCAAACCTTCACCTCCACCCAGTGAGTATTAACCTCTTGCCGTCCGCCCGTAGTAAAAAAAACGGATGGACGGCACTGCTGCATTGGCGGGTTGCCGTCGCCAGGTGGCATTTTTTTTCTGCTCGCGCGGGCCCCCTGGCGGGCACGCACGGGCAGAAAAGACCCGACCATTGCACACACGCGTTACCGGGTGTTTCACATATAGGCGGTCAGCGGCTCCATAGCCAACCGATCGTCTATATGAGCTTGTTCGCGTCCGCCGAAAAGCCGAGCAGCGGCGGCGGCGATCACGTTCAGCAGTAGGAGCCACTGCTCGTTCAATACGAGTGATCTAATGAGATCACTTGTATTAAAACCGAGCAGCGGCGACGATTGAGATCACCATAGAGCAGACGAAGAACAGACTTTCTTCGTCTGCTCTGTGTGATCACTGAGACCGTGGCGCTGTAATCACAGCGCCACCTGTCTCAGCGCTCACTAACTGCAGCTTCTGTCATAGAAGCTGTGACAGAAGCTACTGTCTGTCGAGTGCTCCATAAGGCGCGCTGGACCTCCCTGCGTCCTATGGTCCGGTGTGTCTTATGGACCGCAAAATACGGTAATAGCAATAACAATAAGTGCAAACAAATAAATATAAATTAAAAAAAATGAAAGTAACATAAAAAAGTAAAATAAAAGTCACATATAAAAAAAGGGGAAAAAACTCCCCCAAAATGTTTAACTCCCCCACCCCCACGTTTACGCGCTGTGAGATTTAGCTTCCAATGGTAGCGCATTAAGGACGCATCCACTCGCTGCAATCTTCATTCAAGGGCTTCCTTGCCCACTTTTATTAAATGAAAGTTCATAAAAACAGAACAATTACCCTCGCAGGGGTTCTTTAGCATCTCATGGCAGCACATGCCCATCAAGCCTCCTGGCTTTGCATTTGCAGCACCGCTGCTCCGGCCTCAGCCCACTGTCTGTTCCTCCAGACAGCCTCAGTCATGTGCTAACCTGCACACTGGGGGATTCTTCCCAATCCGCAGCACCTTGCTGCACTGGACTTCCTGTCTCCCAGGTGGAGTCTTGAACCCTTCCCAATAACTTTAATTTAAAGGCTGTGCACACCTGTGCCATCAGCATGCGCTGGCCACTCAGATTCTGGACACAGGAATGGAGATAACGCAGTGGCATTGCCGTATAAACGTATAAACGTAAATATGCGTCCGGTGCCCCAGCGTGCAAAAATTACAATTGCTACACATGTTACATATCGCCGCGAACGTCGCAGTGAGAGCAATCATTTTAGGGCCATCAATCACTGATAACACTAAACTGATGAGCGGTAACAGCTTTTAAAGCGTCGCCTATGGCCAATTTTGGGTATTATCGTTTTTTGAGGTTTCGCGCGCGCACGCAATTTTAAGGCTTGACATGTTTGGTGTCTTTTTACCCGACGTGACCCCATCTTTTATATTTTACCAAAAAATTGGGTAATAATAAATGTTTTATCATTTAATATAGGGGAAACTGTTTTTTTTTTTAAATTTCGGTAATTTTTCCTTAATATAGTAAAAAAATAAAACCCCCAGTGGTGAATAAATACCACCAAAAGAAAGCTCTATCTGTCCCCAAAAAAGGGTATAAAATTCATTTCAGTACAGCGCTGCATGACGGAATAAATGTCAGTCAAAGTACCGCAGCGCTGAATACTGAAAAATGGTCGGGATGGGAAGGGGGTTTAACACCGCGGATGTCAACTGGTTAATAAGTTGGTGCTCACCTGGGGAGGTAGACCCGCATGTAGACCCGCATATTTTAGCTGTGCACATTATTGTATATACGCAGCCTGATCGCATTTTCGGCCGATATGTTTCGGTGCCCGATATATCGGTGCATCACTACTTATTTCACATTTACTTACTGGCGCTGATCACTTTATTGTTTATTTATTACCCTAACACATAGGTTTGAATGTATCCTAAGTGCATTTGAGGTTCCATTAAAAATTAAATTGTGCTTGATGCTAAAGATTCTCCACCAAGCTTACCTTTTCAAAACAGTGGGGACTAGTAGCATGGGACAAGTAAGTAATAAACCTTTGTTTGGATTTTTTTCAATAGCAACAAGAGTGGTCTATTTATTAACGTTTTCACACAACTTTCACCCAAGATTCACATTTTGTAATTAGATTCCATTGGAACAATTTGTAAACGTTATGTGACTCTTGTGTGAAAGCATTTAACAAAAGACATGATAAAACAATCAGTTACCTAGGATAATCAATTACCTACATAGGACACAGAAGGGTTAAGCAGTCTGCTGTAGTGGCATACAAAACCACTAAAAGACAATGAAAAAATTACTAAGAGTCGCTCATACAATACAGAAAAACAAAAACTATTGTAAACATACACACATCTGTAGTATAAAGGTCCATATATCTACTGACACTATAAAGTCATACATGGGTAACTTCTTCCTCCACCTGAAATTGCATGCCTCTACCCCTAACTGATAAAGTTGCTAACCCCTGTTGGTCCATTCACCTCTACACAGAAGCACACAGTGTATCTTACCGGATTGTATGACCTTGTAAAAGTGGTCATACACCTTACAACCATTGTACAACTTTTTTTGGTCCCGACATTGCACCCACGTTCAATTTTCGTTCACACAGTCCATCATGCACAGACCAATGTAGTTCGCAATTATCGTTCGTCAGCACCATTAACTGGGTGATTTTCGTTGTTCGAACGACCAAATTTTAATTTGAGCATGTGCAGTTTTCATTTTGAACGCCACTAATCCGTCCATTTTCGTCCAACTAGACAAAAATTTTCTAGGCTGCTTGAAAGACGAATATCGGCCAGTTGTACAGTAACTGCTGTTGTGCACTGCCCATAAACTGGCCGATTTTTGGATGAAAACGCGATTGCACCCCAAAATCGGCTGATAATTGTAAGGTGGTAAGTGCTCAGTGGCCATAGGATTGTATGTCCATAGAATTGTATGGACAGAAAACGCTGTCCGTGGGGCTCAGTGGCCATAGAATTGTATGGACAGAAAACGCTGTCCGTGGGCGCCTTTAGAAATACTTCTATTTGGAAGCAATAGAGCAACCTTTCTGAACTTCTAGCTTCCTCAGGGGAGCCTTGAAATATTGTCATGGTAGGTAGCATGGTAGGATGTGCAAGGGGGTTTCTTATGTGAAAAGGGCTTCTGATGTTAAAGAGGGAGGGTTCTAATGTGAAAGATGGGGGGCTCCTGATGTGAAAGTGGTGGCTTCTGATTTGAGGGATGGGGGGGTCTCCAGATGTGAAGGGGGAGGCTTCTGATGTGAAGGATGGGGGCTGCTGATGTGAAGGATGAGGGTGGGGGGCTGATGTGAAAGGAAAGGCTTCTAATGTGAAGGATGGGGAGGGGGGCTCCAGATGTGAAGGCGAAGGTTTCTTATGTGAAAGACGGGGGGCTCCTGATGTGAAGGGGGAGGCTTCTGATGTGAAGGATGGGGGCTGCTGATGTGAAGGATAAAGGGAAACTCCTAATGTGAAGGGGGAAGCTCTTCATGTGAAGTATGAGGGGGCTCCTGATATGAAAGGGGAGGCTTCTGATGTGAAGGGGGGCTCCTAATGTGAAGGAGGAGGCTTCTGATGTGCATTATGTGTGTCTTTGCGTGGGGTCCCCCATTTTAGACAGGGATGCCTCGAGGTTTTAGAGGGTGCCACGACTGAAAAAAAGTTGAGAAACAGAGGGTATCCAGCCTGATAAATAGACCCCAAAATGTTTCTTTGTAAAAATGTGCACATTTGCATAGAAAACTGGGGACAAAAAAATAACAAAGAAGAACTGATACAAAACATCCATTTAAAAGTGTAAGCACTTTGAAGAACAAAAAATATATAATAAAACAGACTTCAAGCCATACAATGTCAGATCCTTCCAGAGTACAGTCATTGACGATTGTCTTTAGATTTATGCATGTAACTTATATCAGGATAATGAAATACTGTAAAATGAAAAGTGTGACACGCATCAGACATCATGTAAGCTGTAGATTGCTGCAGATCATCATCTGGACCTGTTATTGTGATCAATGACACTGCCTAAGTACACAAGCACAGAGTGACAGCAGACCTCCTCTCAATATAGCACATTCCCCTCTCCTGTATTTCTAAGACCCCCTCTCCAGATCTGTCACATGACTGTGATGTCATCATAGGTCCTTTCTCTTCCAGAAATCTAGCAGCTTCTCTGGGTAACAAAAAAGAAGACAGATCCCTTAATGTGACCAGCATTTGGATGCATAATCCCACAGATTGCCATCAGGACAGTCCTGCTGCAGAGGAAGGTAGGGGGGTTTATTGAAGCATTATTAGGGGGAGATGGTGTGTGTATTACTGAGGAGGATCGAGCTGCAGGAGCTGTTTCAGCATCAGCACCATCTCAGAGCATCCATGCAAAACTGACAGGAGGGCACAATACTGCTTTCTGAATCAATACTGAGGATGCTGGATGGGTTCTATAAACCAGATCTGATTGCTAGTAATTACTATTTTCTGTGTTCACTTTCCTCTTAGTATAAACTGTAATCCCACTGCTGCTGTGCCTGCTGGATAAACCATAAAACACTAAACTCCATTCAAATGTTGATCAAAAATATAAAAAGTGTATGCTTGCCTTAGGGCTCATTCACATGGACACAAATACAGATGTATGAGCATACAGCATAACATGCAGCTGTATTTGCAGTGCTTATAGGATTGTATGTCCATAGAATTGTATGGACAGAAAATGCTGTCCGTGGGTAGACGTATGTTAACATAAGTACCAGCATTAACACGTGCACCAATATGCATGTGCATGTTTACACACATGTACCTGCATACACCCATGTACGGACTTTCCCATCCATGCAATCTTCTGGGCGCAAAGACGCAGCAGCTGAGGCTTGCGGGTGACACAAATACAGGCGTATTTTACATTGTATGTCCACACACCTGTACTGGCATCAATGTGAATGAGCCCTTTTCACAGTACCACTCACAATATACTTTACTGCTGTCATGGTGACTTCAGATTGGTTGCTATTAGTTACTATAGCTTGCTTTTTGCCTTAATGAATAAGACACATAGGGGTTGAGTTACTTACAGAGTTTAGGATGTTCATTTTGCAGAATTTCCTCTTCACTTAGTGAATTTAGTGAAAATTCACTTAGCAAAGAATACCCAAGGAAATATATAAAAAAAAAATAAAAAACAGTATTTTTGTTGTACGATTGAATGAGGGAAGTCGCCTTATTCATTAAGCTAAAGTTCCTTGCAATGTGACCAGCCTATATTCCTTTACTACAGGGGATAAGCAACTTCGGTCCTCCAGCTGTGCTTTAACTACAAATCCCAAGATGCCTCTGCCTCTGGGAGTCATGCCTGTAACTGTCAGTCTTGTAGTGCCTCATGGGACTTGTAGTTCCACAGCAGCTGGAGGGCCCGGGGTTGCTCACCCCTGCTTTAGTAGATTAACCCCCATAGTGTTCTTGTATGTGAGGGCGTGAGGTAAAAGCATTGTGTAATCTTTGATTTTGTGTTTACTCAATTTGTTTATCCTGCGTGAAAATGTTTTACTTGGTAACAACATTACAGGGTAATGTCAAATATTTCAGACTAGCCGTCACCTAGTGTAAAATATTTCTAGCATTTGATCGCCTTTAGCTAAATTTGTTTAGATGATTTTTCTCTTTTTGTTTATTTGCTGTTAACGAATACACAACATCACAAAATCTTGTCAGCAATCTGCTTCTAGTACTACTCCTTCTGTCCTGCCTCTCAGCATCTCTGCATCCAGGTCCCATTTCCGATCTGGTCACATGACTGTGATGTAATTCGAGGTCCTGTCTGCTGCAGATTTCTGTATGACAGGAGATCCACTGCTTTATGTAATCAGGGCTTTGGTGTGCATTCACGGGGGTGGAGGGGGCTCAGATGTTAAGGCATGGAGGAGATGCTTGCTTGCTGATTGCTGGCTGTCCTAAACTGCTAGACAAAGAGCAATGATGGAGCTGTTTCAGCACCACCTCTATGGACTATTGTGAAAGAGTCAGGAGAAAGCAACTTAGAAGTGTCAGAGAACTGTATGTAGAATACAGTCAGCTCAGGCCAGTCAGGCCAGACTTTAACTCAATTTCTTATATTATCTCATGATAGTTGACTCAGAATAGTAAGAAACATAAATACTATTATTATTCAGCTTAATGTATTAAGATGAAATATATATATATATATATATATATATTTATATTTTTTGTGTACCCAGTCTCTAAAGTCTCATATTTTTTTATAAGTAGTTTCAAAAGTCATTTTCAATATTTTAAAACTGCAGCCTTCTCTAAAATTATACCTGGCCAGAGATGTCATTAGAACAGATTAGCCCCATACCCACAGGAATTAAAATACATGCGTTGTAGTTAATTTCTAAACACGCCTGGAAGCATGTAATACTTTGCTATGACTGAATAAACATGAAGACCTTTAGTAACATCTAGGTGTATTCAGTCTAGTTGCATTTACATTTTACACAAACAAGCTTTTTCTGCTTCCCAGGACAGTTTAGCCTGGTTTTATTCAGCTAAATGCATGTTACCGCATGAAAAACACATCTAAACCCAGGAAAATGTGATCTGCATAACAGTTGTTTATACTTCCCAGATAACTTCTCTATTGTTTAAAGCAGGAGGCCATATGCATGGGGAGACAAGGAAGTGGTGCACGCTGCAGGAAAAGCCAGTGTGGTTTATTACAAACGGTGAAGAGAGGACCTGTAAATGTCCACAGTGAATAAAGATGTTGAGCAGATATAGTAAATGATTAAGCAAATAGGAACAAAAGCCAAAACTTACTTTTAGGAAGTGTTAATTGCAGTGTTTATGCAGAATGTATATGAAGAATACGCATAATTATAGTAGAACTACACAGTAGCGTACATAGAGAATAAGCACAGATTTGAGAATTACGCCGGACATATAAAACAGGAGAAGTGACACATCTATACATACAGAATAAGTACAGATCATAAGGATTAGACCAGCATACAGAACAAGAAAAGCAGTACTATGTACAGAACATACAGAGAACCAAAATAATAAATAAATGCAGTTTGGATAACACAAAAAGGTAGCACTATGCTATATGTCCACAAGTAAATAGTATTTAATTTTAGAACCAGTAACTAAAACGGCAACATTTACCGCATTTTAAACATATGAACATATCAGGACTGTCTTGCTCAACAGGGGTTACCTGGCAGACTTCCTTGTGTCACTACAACTAAGCCTGCCGTCTGAACAAAAGTGAAGGTCTGAACTTCCCACAATGTAACATCATTGTTGCTTTCTGGTAGCAATGCATGCAAGCAATGCATGATTTAGTCTTGAGAAATCAAGATTACATCACATCAAGCAGCAGGGAAAGAGACGCAAAACACACAGGGAATCCAGGAAGTTGTTGAAAGTGATGGGCAGATGGAAGGCAGCATTCACAACATAAAAGACATTCTTAGTAAGCTTTGATTGCATTATCATAAATAACTATAGTATGTATTCCTATTACAGTGCCAATGTTGGAACACAATAGTATATGCTGGGACTTTAGAACTCCTTTTAGGCCCTGTTCACATGATTTTCAGGTCCGGATCAGGTGCGGATCGGCAGACGCAGTGCTATGTGTTTTGCCGCGTTTTGGATGTGTTCCAGTAAAAAAAAAAAAATATATATTTTTTTTTGCTGGAGTGGGGCTATCAGTATGTTAGCTGCAGTGCAGTGCGTTTTTGACGCTTTTTTACACGTTTTGCATTTCCGGACCGTACAAAATGTGACATGCAGTATTCTTTCTGTAGTAACCTGAACGGACTACGCACGTGAGAACTGTAGCCCATAAAACACATGGGGATACATTGGGATGCATTTTTAGTGCAGGAGCGTACGGATCAGGTCAGCACAGAAAACGGACGTCGTGTGAACAGGCCCTTAAGAAGAGGAATGCAGTATAATGTGTGGTGGAAGCAGTGGAGTTACAGAGTACTTTTGAGTTTCATTTTGAGTGCCCTGTCCGGAAAGTGACAAAGCACTAATTAGCCCTAAGAAAATGTAGAATAGAGAACAGAGACCAATGAGTGGGGAGACAGAAAAAAATTAGAAAGCCTCATTTTTTTATACTATGGAATCCCATAGCAGTTCACTCTAAATGTCATGGGGTATTTTATGAACCTAGCTATATCTCTGGGTAGTACCTTTTATCCTTATCCTCAAAATGACAACAAAGGCAACTTTACAAATGTTTACTAATAGCAATCTACAAACAGCTACTAATAGATAATTAGATAATTGCAGGATTTTTATTCTTTGCATACCTTATCCCCCCCTCATCCAGCCCATTCATCTCACAATAATAATTTTCGCTAAGGGCAGATTAATCAATCTCCCTTTACTTCCTGAAACTCTGTGTCTGTCTCCTGGTACAGGTGCCGTGCACTTCATCTGAGGGGGGAAAATGCCTTTCCCCCTAGATCTAGCAAGATTTTGCAGTGTACAGATGAGAGATTTCTCAGGAAGGCACTGGTGATGTAGCCTTCCCAGGATGCATCTGTGAGGCCAGGACTACATCACCAGTGCCTCACTCAACCAGGAAGTGGAAAAACAGTAACTGTACATAAAATAAAAAAAAGTTTGTTAAGCTAATGAATGTATGATACTATCATATCAACATGCAGAGCTGTATGCTGAGGTTTAGTTAAATGGGATACATGTCTGCTTTAAGAACAGTAAAGAACAAATTAAATGTTTGTGGAAATATTTTAAATGATTTAGCAAAACTTTTTTTTTCAGTGCAATGATTCTGCTGTGCCTGAACTTGGGGACTTGGTTACTCTTCATATCATCAGCCAAGGCTAGTCCTGCAGATGAAAGTGCAGCAAGGCGAGGTCACACTGATCAAGGGGACTCAGCTTTGGATGAGAAACACCAGGATACCTATGGCACATTTGCTTCTGAATTTTATGACTTAAGATATCTTTCAGAAGAAGGTCCGTGATTTTACTTTTGTATTGAATGCATGTCAGAAAACTTAAAGTGTACCTCCAACCAATAATGTTACTTTTGTATTGAGTAGCATAGGAAAGGGTTAGACCTCCAGCCAAGTTTTTAATTCTGTCTGGGTAAACTTTCTGTCACTTCCTGTTCCAGTGACAGCAACCACTGAGGCATGAGATCTATTCAACTTGAGCTGGATTCAAAACACTCACTTTTAACAGAGATGTATACAGCATCTCTCATGTTTTATTGTTGTTTGCATTCCTATTGATAGACTTCCCCTTACTCATGGTGCACAACAAAAGGCACCATTTACTTGTTTTGGTTTGTTTTTAACTTTATTGGCAGTCTACAAAGTGCACACTCCATTAAAAAGTCACTGCAAAGCAGAGCGGTGGCCTAAGTGCACCAAAGAAAAATGCACTGCACATCACACCAGCATTGTGGTGGTCATGTTTTATACATACCAGCCAATGTGGTCATTTTTTCACAATGTGACTTGCTACATAGTTGCAATGTTGCAGTCTGCTCACTGGTGCAGCAGACTGATAAAATTTTCTTACCTGAGGCAAAGTAATTTGCCCCAAGCTCAAGCACTGCTTTTTAATGAGAAAAAGAACAGCTTGTTTAAAAAAATATATACCATTGCTGTATGTTGTGACATACGATTACAAAAAAGTAAAAAGAAAAAAAGTTTAGATTTATTTTTCTATTTTAATTCTGTAATTGTATCTGACAATTACAATATTAAAAAGATGGCACTCCAGATCCCACTGCAGCCTGAATGTGGCAGTGTTCATCTGCAGGCTGTGGGTTTTTGTTTTTCAAGAATACTGACAGCACAGTACAATGCAGCAGAATCTAATTGTGTTGGAGCATTGTCCTTACCTCTCCCAGTATGAACCTTACGGAGCAAAGAGCCCAGGAAGCTGATATCAAGACAAGTGCAAATAATAGTTACATGTAAAAATGTATTTATTTGATTCATTCATTTATGAAAGCATAATTGGGTAAAATTGTGTTTATTATGGGGTCTATTCACGAAGCTGCCGTAGCCTGAGGTTCGGCTCAGCCGATCCAGATGTTGGATTGGCTAAGTCGAACTCCTTCTGCACTTCGGGTCGGCCGACCCGAAGCCACTCGAAGCAAGCCGATGTACGGCTGATTTCAGCCGATGTACGGCTGAAATCAGCCGTACCAGCCTGAAGTGAATAGCCGAACAGTGTTCGGCTCACTTCACTTCAGATCGGTCATTCACTCGGCTGCCCTCGGCAGCTTTGTGAATAGACCCCTATATCTCCTTGGAGTCTGTGTGTGAGCATATTCAAAAATCCATTAAACCTAATAGTAGCAAATGTTTACAAAATATAGTCACCTGCACATGTGTGTAATTTGCACATTTACATACCTTGCCTGGGTTATTATTCATTATTATATTCATTTTTAAAAGCTTGTATACATTCTTTGTACTTTTAAAGCAAAGTCGTATTGCAATAAATCATATTACTGCTCAATAAACAACACAAATCTAACATATATATGGCAATTTTAAAGAAGAACTCCTGGTAATTTTTTTTCTTAACCTTTGTAGTGGGGCTACCCCCGCACTGCTAGTATTAGGATAAGTTTTCCCCAGAGTTCTGCTTTAAATGACTAGGGTCAAAGTTTATTTGTATCTTAATAAATAACTAGATGTATCACTGTAATGAACGGACCCTGCAGGGACCTGGTGTGGGTGGCCGACGCGGTCCTGCGCAGGTTGGGAGATACTTGTATGTTGTTAATGCATTACTATTGTCTGCTAGTACATACTTGAAACAATGCTTCAAACATACCTGCTGAGTATAACCCTAACCAGTGCATTACCGTTGTCTGCTATTACATACCTGAACCAGAGCTCCTACTCTCCTGCTGAGTATAACCTTAACCAGTACATTACTGTTGTCTGCTATTACATACTTGCCTGCTGTGTATAACCCTTTATCAGTTCATTACTGTTCCCAGCTGTATAAACGGTGATGTGTTGTAGCCTCCTAACCGCCTAAACTACAAAACTGGGCAATTCAGGGAGTAGCTACTAATCTGATACACGTTCCTATTAACCATTTCCGTCCGCAGTTGTGATCCACGGAGGCAACAGACCCTCGCCCAAGGCGAGCATTACAATCACTGCAATTAAAAACCAAATTTTTCTTCTGTTTTGTAGGATATCCTTTCCCCACTGCTCCTCCTGTAGATCCATTTGCAAGAATACGTGTGGATGACTGTGGCAAAACGAAAGGATGTTTTAGGTCAGTATCTGCTGTGTGATTTTTTTTTAGTATTTACACATTTGGGTACTGTTTGTTTACCATGCAAATATGTGTAGTAATGGCACTATAAATCACAGGGTATGTACAGGTATATTGTATGTACGGTATATGCCTTGAATAAAATGTTATCAGAACAGGTCCTCAGGAGAGTATTGAAAATAATTTATCATTCAAGTTTTTAAAAAAATGTGCATATCTTGTATCAAATGTTGACATATGAGCTTCAGTTTCACTTGAAGAAAACAAGAAGAAAGAAAACCATGTGCAAGCAGGTTCATCACATGACCTGAACACCAGGATCCATGCCCCTCCCCTTCCCTCCCATAAGGCCTGGTTCACACCTGAACGTTTTGTAGCGCGTTCAACGTTCGACGAACGCTCTACAAAATGCTCAAACATCTAAATCACATTGTATTCAATGGGTCTAGTTCACACCTTGCCATATTTCCGCCCGTCCGAACGCAATACAAAACGGCCTACGCCCAAAGAAGTACATGTACTTCTTTGGGGCGTTTTGGTCTCGCGTTTTCATTGGGATACAGCCAAGTAGCCTTCGGAAACGGGCGTTTGTCGTGCGGTTTTTTACCGCGAATCGCGGTAAAAACGTGCGACAAACGCGCATATTCAATACGCCTAGGTGTGAACCCAGCCTAATGCCTAAACCTATCTTTAGATGTGCTGGCTTTGTGACGTCAGCTTTAACAAATGTTTAAACTGATTTTAGCATGTAAGCAGTCAAGATGCAAGTTAGGGCACTCCAGTTTCTAAATGGACAAATATAAGTATCGATAACATTATCTGGAGTTTTTAGATGTGTCTTTGCACTGATTGGCAATAGCATGTGACAGTGGTGAGCCATTGAGTAATGGTGTGACTAAATAGCAGCAGAACCTTCACCCTTCTGTATGTATCTACAATAGGCTGCAATCAAATAACACCTGCCATTTGTACCTTTTTAAAACAATTTCCCCAATTAGCAACAATAAATTCCACACCATCATCAGCATCACCATTATAAACCCCCCAGCATCGTCATGATAAAGTCAAACAGCACATTTATAAACATCCAGCAGACTTTTATAAACTACTATTATCACCATTATAACCTCCATCAGTAAGTAACATTTTACATCTCAAACAAACCCACTAAAGACCTCTGCAGCCAGCTTCATTACAGCTTTAAACCCCCAGCAGCACCATTATAAACCTCCAGGAAGAAAACAGTTATAACTCATAGTAGCCAGCACCAATATAAGCCCCAGCAGCACCATTACAACCTCCAGCAGCCAAACCAATGTAAACTCTAGCCGCACCAATTTAAACTGCAACAACCACCAGAATTATAAACTTCCAGCAGCACCAAATTAACCCCCTGCAGCCACCACTATAAGCTAGCATCATTATAAAAGTAGCAGCCAGCCAGCATCAGTACAAATTTTCAGCAGTCAGCACCATTACAAACTCCCTGCAGCCTGGCAGTAGTATTATAAACACACGGCAGGACCGTTTGTTAATCTTATGAAACCGAAAAACGTATAACACTTCTATATGATGTCTATAGATAGCCTTCATCCAGTAGCGCTGAAAAGCAGATTTTAGGAATAGCATTACAGTAGGATATAATTTAGATACGTACTTTAATTCTTCATTGCAGATTACCATGTAGTGATTCTCTTGGAACAGCTAAAAAATGTAGTGTTGTAAATTACACTGAAGTATTTTTCAAATTTCAGGTATGGAAAACCAGGGTGTAATGCAGAGACCTGTGATTACTTTCTGAGCTATCGTCGTATTGGTGCTGATGTGGAGTTTGAGCTCAGTGCTGACACCGATGGATGGGTAGCTGTTGGGTTTTCTTCAGACAAAAAAATGGTAAAAAAACATGTTACATGTTGAATATGATATATGGTGTTATATTTTTATGTCATATTCATATTCTTGTTCTTACGGTGAAAAGTAGCTTCCGTTCTTGCTTGAAACTCATAAATGTGTTTAATT